>NC_092143.1:61767074-62067574 GCF_043159975.1 Macaca nemestrina | reverse complement strand
TTGTGGTGTTGCATTTATATGTAAAGAACATGTAGTAAAATCTAATTTTTTAGATTGTTCTGTTTCTTTAATGACTAAAGGCTGTGTGTATCTCTTTATGTACTTATTTGCCATCAGTAACTATTCAGTAGTGAAGTGTCTATTCAAATCTTTTGGTCGTTTATTTATTGGGTTGTTGATTTTGTTATAATTGAGTTGTGAGTGTTCTTATATTTAGAACATGGCTACCTGTGTGTTTTATTACATTTCTCCTAGTCTCTGTTCTGTCTTTCCATTTTCGTTTTAGTGTCTTTTAAAGAGGAAAATGTTAAATTTTTATACAGCTCGATTTATTTTTAAATAATTATTTCTAATATTTGAATCCTATATAAAAAATCTTGACCTAATATAAACTCACAAAGATTTTCTACTTTGTTTTATTCCACAAACTTTATAGTTCATGTTTTATATTCAGATCTATAATACATTTGGAATTAATATTTATATAGGGTGTGAGGTGTGAGTCAAAGATTTATTTCTGGCATATGGATATCCAATTGTCTTAATGGCATTTTTTGAAAATGGAACCAAAATAAACAAAATGAAAAAAGGGCCTTTTTTTCCATTTAATTTTTTTTGCAAGTTAATAGAAATTTAATTTCCAAAACAATTTTTTTTTGCTCTTATAATTTAAGTCTGAAGAAAGTATGTGATTTTGTAGTTTTTCTATAATTTCCTCTGTTCTTTGGTAGGAGTGATGCTCCTTCCAGCTTTCTGCACCCTAGGCAGAATCAGATCCTCCTCCATGTTTTATTTTCTTAATATTTGTTCCTACCTTCTGAAATAATTCTTCTGATTGTTCTTCCAGCTTATCAATTTGCTCTTCCACTGTGTCCAATCTGCTATTCACCCTAGTTGTTGAAAATGTTTTAAAGTATTATTTTTATTTTAAGGTATCTAGCTTCTGTTTGGTAATATGAGTTCAATATCCATTCCTTTTCTGTTTTTCTACAAATGCTTAAAATTTTGTTTTACTACCTTTGGTTCTTATTATACTCTATTTCATGTGTAGAGTACTCCTTAAATATCTGGTAATTTTATAAATCAATTCAGTTTTAGAGTTAAGCTAGCCTACATAATCATATAAACTATGACAGAAAGAGAATCAATGCTTGATGTTTATGATATATCCCTTGATATTCAAAGCATTGTCTATGAGCTGGCATTAACATCACCTCAGAGAGTTCTAGAAATGCAGAATCTCAGTACCTGGCCTAGACCAACCAAAAACAGAATATATGTTTTAGCAAGTTCCCAGTTGATTCATACACACATTAGTGACTGAGAAGTACCGGTCTATCCTATTTTCAATCAAAGTTGAAAATGGGAGAAATATGTGAAATTTGCAAACTCTTCTTGGAGGTTTATCTCCTAATCTTTTCCTTTTTTCTTTTTTTCATCATTGACTCAGAAATCAATGCAATAACCTCAGTTTAAGGTCACTGAACTTCATAACTCCAGGAAGCAGTATTTATATTTCAGTCTTGGGGTAGTGTTTCAGAAGGTACACAAAGAAAAATGTAAAGTTGTGAAATGTGGAGACATTGAGCTTTTCTGTAGCATTATACCTTTACAATAATTAGTGACTTTTATGAGATGGGAATTACATCAAGATTGCTGCTGCCTTGATAATCTACCTAATCTAATGATTTGCTCCTTGGCATTTTATTCCCATATTCTTCCAACTCCAGCTGCAACATACCTTTGGAGTTTGCCACCTACATTTTAAGTGTGCTCTTTTGCACATCTTGAGTTATAAATCTTCATCTTGAGTGTGACCATTTCTGCTCTTAGTTGTTGATTTCTCTAGGAATTTTCCTTCTCTTAAAAAATAATTAAAATTTTATTTTTTTGTATTTAATATATATTTTTAACTTCACTAATCATGAATTTTTGTTCAAGAGAACTATAGTGTAGCAGATCCATTTTCAAACCAAATGCAGAGCTACATCTTTCCCTTAAATCTTTACAGACAAGTCTTGCTGATTCTTAACACCTTTAAGGAACAAGGGGAGCATTTGTTTCTAGATTTTTCATGATGATTTTATTTATACGTGGTTTTTCATGCCCATTAAGTTCATTATGATCTCATTCTTGTTCTTGTTTTCTTCTTTTCTCCCCCTTCTTTGTCTCTTCCTTCTTGTTCATTTGTTTTTTGTTTTTTTTTTTCTTTCAGTACTGATGGATAGATCTAGATATGCTGGTTCCTTTCTGATTATTGTTAATGCCATCCTGCTACTTGCCTTCATATTTAATCTCTCTAATTAGTTATCGCTATATAAGCAATTAGAAAAGTGTCAATTTTCTTTAGAAAAATCTCTAACATTTTCCAGAACCGAGAGGGCGTGTTTATCTTTCTCACTTCCATTATTGATTAAATGCTAGATTGATAGAACATATTTCTCTACATTTGCACATTTGTGACTTGTGACTTTGCTCTTTTTAAATTAAAAATGGATATTTTTTCTATTTTTTTGGTAATATTCAATATTCTCAGTGGTTTAGAATAAGAGGAAAGTAAAATTGCCTTATTCTGTCACCTTTAAAAAAAAACCTCCATCACTATCTTTTGAAGACTCACATAAATATATATGTAAGATACTCACTGAAAAGAGACCCATTGTCTTTATATTCAAACAGGGCCAATAAGACAAAGAAACTAATTTTTTGTGGATTTATTTTTGAAATGCTTTAATTGCTTAACATTAAAACTGTAAGATATATTTCTAATTCTTAGGACAACTACAATCATTTTAATATGCATAATAATTGAATTATTTATATAATTCAATATAAAAATAGTAACTGTAGATGTATTGTAGTAATCTAATTGTTTTTATTTTTATTTTATTTTTATTTATTTATTTTTGAGACGGAGTCTCGCTCTGTCGCCCAGGCTGGAGTGCAGTGGCATGATCTTGTCTCACTGCAAGCTCTGCTTCCCGGATTCACGCCATTCTCCTGCCTCAGACTCCAGAGTAGCTGGAACTACAGGTGCCTGCCACCACTCCCAGCTAATATTTTGTGTGTGTTTTCAGTAGAGATGGGGTTTCACCATGTTAGTCAGGATGGTCTCGATCTCCTGACCTCGTGATCTGCCCATCTTGGCCTCCCAAAGTGCTGGAATTACAGGCATGCATGAGCCATGGGCCCAGCCAGTAATCTAATTGTTTTATGCTATTTAAACATCAGCAATTTAGAAGTCTCAAATAACATGTGAACGATGTGAATATAAGGTATATAGAAAATAAAGTATTTTCTTCCTTAATAATATCATAAGAGAATGAAAAGAAATGGAAATTGTTTCCTTTTCAGAAAATTAGGAGTAACAATATAAAAGTTTAAATAAGTAGCAAGATGAAATAGTATCTTATACCTAGAAACTACTTTCTGACTGTATTTTTCTCAAAATATTGATTTTTCTAAGGTGAACTAGAATTACAGAACAGTCTTCCCTTAGTATTTGTGGGGAATAAGTTCTAGGACTCCCCCACAGATATCCAAGTCTTCAGACGCTCCATTCTCTGACATAAAATGATATAGTATTTGCATAGAACATATACACATTCTCCCATATACTTCAAATTATCTCTAGACGTTGATGGTACCTAACACAATGTAAATGCTATGCACACAGTTGTTATATTGCATTTTTTCATTAATTTGTATTATTTTTACTGTTACATTGTTATTTTTTATTTTATTTCCCCCAAATTCCACAGATGTGGAACTCACAGATACCAACAGATATAGAGAGAAGACTGTAGTTATTTGCAATTTGTTCATCTAACTTAATACTTCCACTAATAGAGGAATTCACATTTTAAATATGCCATATCACAAAATATTTGTATAAGTATAGAAAATTAATATAAGTATATAAAGTTATCAATAAAGAGTGAATCAATTTAAATGTAAATGCTTTATATGCTTTGACTCTTTTAGGTACTATTTTTCAGAATTGCCAAACATATGGATACACTGAAACAGCACTGGGGAATATATAAATGAGTACAAAATGTATGAAGTGCAATTGGCCTTCTTTTATCAAATTCATTAAAATGTGTATATCTATTGGCTGAGAAACTGGTCTTCCAGGAATTTAATCACGGAGAAATACTTACAGCTTTATACAAAGATTTGTCTACAAATATGTTTATTACAGCATTGTTTAGACTAGCGATAAATTGTAAACAAAGTATCTATAAATAATTAATTGGCTAATCATTATAGAATACATATAAGATACAATACCTTTCAACCATTATAATATTGTAGAAAGGAAGCATACTTAAATATATTGTTAGGTTATAAAATATTTTACTTGTCAGGATTTCATTTTATAATGAAATTATAAGTTAAAGATATTAATTGAGCCCATAAAAAACACCAGAAACTATCTTTAGTGATAGGGATACAGGATGCAAAACAATTAATAATAATAATAAAAACTATAATGAAAATGAAATTTTTGCATGCTTTCATATCACATATTTTTGCATTTTTTGAGAAGACAACTATTAATAAAATAATCTAAGAAGGTATCTATAAACAGATATTGAATTTATAAGGAAGTGAATAATATCCCCCTCTCATATAAGAGAATCTTAACTATGACCAACCTAAATCCATATTTTCAGTCATACATAGCCACAAAGAAGCAATATGATATTTTCAGATTGAATGTTTTTGCAAAATCTATGTAATAACCTTAAGGGTGAAGGACATGCCCTCATCTCTCCCTATTTCCCAATTTCTGGCGCAAACAGCAGGATGGGAGGGTAACCTCTCCAGTACCATTAAAATAAGAGCAACCCTGTAGATATGAACAGAAGTAGGCTAAAAGGTCTTTGGCCTGACGAGTGGTTTAAACATCTAGCCATTAACTTCTGATATCTGGACTGATACGTGAGAAAGACAAGCTTTTCTCTTGTTTAGGTCCTGTCAGTTCTGCTTTCCATCAAACAGTCAAACTTCCATGTTAAGAAATTTAACATACAGATTATCTGTTGCAAAATAGAGCATTCCTCGTTTGAAGTACTAGAAGGACACCCTGGCGGAGACCAAAGGGGAGAACATAAGCACTGCATTAAAACTCAACAAGTAAAAAATTTTCCCAGAATCCCATCTAGGAGTGTCTGATCATTTGAACAAGACCTAATACAAAGTATTTCACTGAGTCAGGAAAACAGAAATAATTCCATTTTTTACGTTTCATTTTGAAATAATTTTAGTTATGCAAAATGGTAATGATAGTACAAATAGTTTTTGTTTATTCTTCACCCAACTTCTCATGTTAACATCTACGTAACCCTGGTGCATTGATCAAAATTAAGAAATTAATATTGATACAAACACTGTTACCTAACTACCGACTGTTTTTAAATTTCATTAGTTTTGTTCCCTGCCCACCACTGATGTCATTTTTTTTTTCTCTTCCATGATCCTATGCAAAATACCACACTGTCCTTAACCATGGATCCTTAATCTCTTTCAACTTTTAACATGTTCTCAGTGTTTCTTTGTTTTCATGACCTTGACGCTTTTGAGGAGTACTGGTCAGTTATTGCGTAAAATGTCCCTCAATTTGGGTTTGTCTGATATTTCCTCATGATTAGATTGGGGTCATGATTTTTGGAAGGATACAAATTGTTATGTACCTTTTTACAGCTTTTTAACAGGGATACATGATATCAACACAGTCTGATGATGTTAATCTTGATTATTTTGTAAGGTAATGTCCACTAGGATCATGCACTGTAAAATTACCATTTTCCCCTTCCATGGTAATAAAAGGAGTTCAACTGATAGTCAAAAAGACGGGAATTAAAACTCACCTGCTAAAACAAGAGTGTTAAAGAATTTGTAAAACTAAGTTAAAAGCAATCACAGTCATTAATAAATAAGCATCTTGAATGTAACAAGCATTGCAGTAGATTTCCAAAGATGATTTTCTAGTCTTTCTACATTTTTAGGAGAATTTTCTATAAGAAAGATTTGTTCTTTCTCACATTTGCTAATTTATTCATATCAATGTGAACTCATAAATATTTATTTTTGCTCAAGTAGTTCAAATATTGTTAATTGTGATCTCTTTCAGTTTGCCATCCATGCCTTTCAGGCATGCCCCTTTATGTATGTATATATTATTTTATCATGTCCTTATTTTTTACTGCTATAAGATGTTTCATTCTTATCTTGTGTTTTTCGGCTGCAGTCCTAGATCCAGCTATTTCTCCTTGGAAGCATGGTTTTTAGAACTCCTTTTATTCCATTTTTTTATTTGGTAGAAGCTGTTAGGTTTATGTATATATTTAAGTCTATGATTTATTTGGGGTTTACTTTTGTATAATATGTGAGATATATATTGTGTTTGATTTTTTTGTATATTTGTTTATTTTTGCTAATTTCCCTTGCTTAGGCTAAAGATATTTCCATTCATTCCTAATTTGCTGAGATTTTTTTTTAAATCAATGGTTGTTTAGTTTTGCCAAATCCTTTTTCTTCATCAATTGAAATGTATGTGTGATTATTTTTAGTCTGTTAAAATGATGAACTATCATCAGAGGAATGACTCATCTGATTTTCAAATGTTGAAGTTGTTTTGCATTCTGCAAATAAAACCCAAGTGGTTGTAATATATTATTTAGTTTATGTTTTGCTGAATTTGATTTAATAACATTTAAAATATTATGTTAAAATATGTTGATATTAATGTATTATAAAATACATTAATATGAAAAATTAAAAAATATTTAATATTTTTAAAATATTTGAATTTTTTTGAAAGTTAAAAATCTTTGGTGTGAAGATTTGTCTGTTTTCATTTGTTTAATTGTATAAGTCGTTTCAAATTTTCTCTTCTTTCTTGAATGTCATTTTGGAAGTGAATGTGTTCAAAATTTTGGTATGTTTCATCCAGCTTCTCAGGTTTACCAGCACGGAGTTGAGTTGTTCATTATATCTCCTTATCATATATTTGCATATTTGGGATCAGTAGTGCTTTTTCTTCTGTCAAATCTGATACCATAAAATACATATTTGTTGGTGATGGTGGTGGTGGTTGTGGTAGTGGTCGTGTTGGTATTGTTAGTCAGCCTCACTAGATGTATATCAATTTTATTTGTCTTTTCTAATAATTAGTTTTCTGTTAATTTTCTCTATTTCTTTCTGTTGTCAGTTTTATCTATTTCTACTCTAATTTTTATCCTCTTCCTTCTGCTTCCTTTGGGTTTAATTTCTTCTCCCTTTCCTCATTTTTTAAGGAGAAAGTTTTGTTTAGTAATTGGAAATCTTTCTTGTTTCCTAATATAAAGCACTTAATGTTATAAATCACTTTTTAAGCACTGATTCATACAATGTGTTTCAATATGCTGTGTTTATTTTTATTTAATTCAAAGCATTTTGTAGTTTTCATTAGATATCCTTCTTGACCTTGGGTTGTTTAAAGTGTATTGTTTAATTGCCAAATATTTTGGAATATTTCAGGTATTTTTAATTTCTAGTTTAATTATTTCATATTCTGATAAATTATTTCATTGATTTTTATAATTTAATACATATTCCGTTTTCATGGCCCAGAAAAATCTTGGTTATGATTACACATACACTTAAAAATAATATATATTCAGCTGCTATGGGGTACAGTCCTTTATTCATGTCAATTCAACATATTGGTTGATAATCTTATACAATTTATCTCTAGCTGTACCTATGTTTTCCCATGTATTTTGTCAACTGCTCAGAGAGATATGCTCATGTTTTGAGCTAGGATTACCCATTTGCATGTTTCTTTATCAGATATATTAGCTTTAGTCTCATGTATTTTGAATCTTTCCTGTTAAGTGTATAGAGATTTCACTAGGTTGACCCTTTTATCAGTATGAAATATACCTTAATATTCCTGATAATATTACTTGTCTGTCTTCTTTTTATGACATTAATATAGCTACCCAAGATTTCTTCAATTAGTGCTTGCTTGGTGTATCTTTCCCCGTCTTTTGCATTTAACATCTCTACGTCTTTATAGTTGAAATGTATTTCTAGTAGATTGCATACGCGTGAGTCTTACATTTTTATTTAATCTCAAAATATCTGTGTTTTAACTAATGTATTTAAAGCATGCACATTTAAGGTAGTCTTTAGCATAATTATATTGAAATGTAGCATTGATATGGACAGAAGGAGGTAAAATACTGGGTAGAAGAGGGCAGTCCCTAGCAAGGGCCACACCCTCAAGCCTGGACCCACAGCCCAAACTGAGAACATGCATTCCTGTTTTCCCTCACAAATGTTGCCTTTTCCAAAACCACCCTGGCCTGTTCCAACCCCATCCTGTACCCATAAAAACCCCAGGCCCTCTTTTCCAAGAGACAGGTCTGACACTTTTCCAAAAGACAGATCTCTCTTTCTGCCACTTCTTTCTTTTAGGTGAAAAGAATGTTGACTTGGTTTCCCTTCAACAAAGCTTTAGCCATCATGTATGACCAGGACAAGGTCCTAGGGCAACTGAAACAATTGGCCAAGACCCCCAGATTTTCCTATAGTACCTTTCCTTCCTTCCCTCCCTCATAGTTTGCAATGGCTCCTATCCATTCTTTTATAATGTTAAGGGATTTGCTGCAAACTGCAGAGGTATTAAGTAGAATGAGTGCTTCAGTAATCAGATATGCAACTCAGAACAATGTGATTTTCATTTGTTTTTAGAGGTGCCATCCCCACAGCCACCCCAACAGCCATAGGTGCACAGGGCAGACAGCGGCTCCCTTTCTCATCCCCTCCCCTCCCAACTTGGGTGCCAGGGCATGCCTGCCACACATGTGCACTGTGCCCAATGGCCAAGTAGGGTGGGAGTAAGCTGCACACGCTGCCCAGGCCCCAGGGCAATCTCGGAGGCCAGATCACCCGTGCAGCCAGTTGGTCAGTGTCTCCCACACACCACCCCCTCCTGCCACATGCACACGGAGCTTTTCCTCCCCAGGCCAAGGAGTTCAACTAGGTCTGAACTGGGAGAAGGATACAATGATTAAAGGAACCCATTTGGACAGAGCTACGGGTTCTTCCGATAGCACCCCCCAAACTTTTTGCACTATAAGCTTTCTTTTTCCTTTTGTAAGTGAGAGGGTTCTTTTTCTACCTCAGCACTCTGCTTATGATGGGAAGGCAACAGAGGAGAGACCCCTGCTTGCTGATGACTGCAAATTTGGAAAGCCCTGTCTGGGACTTAATCTAAACGAATCCATGACCCCCTCGAGAAAACTTTTTGTCCCAAACTCAATTCTAAACTTCAGATTGCAGCCCTAGAAAGGAAAACCAGATCTCAGGGATTCAAAGCCAGACAACAGGCACAATGTAAATGGGCAGCACTACTTCCTGCCAACTCAAACCTCACTTCATGAAAGGAGACCATGCTCCATGGCATAGATAAGGCCCAGGGAACTCGAAAGTTGTTAACAGTAGGGAGGATGGAGGCATAATATTAATACAGATAATTCCTTTTCTCAAGTCCGTTCCTGCTTCATGGGTGCAAGCCGCATTGACACTCATGGGTGGCACCTGTCAAGGCTGCTGAGACTCAGGGACAAAAAGACAGAAGAGAAAGTGGGGACTCCTGCCTTCTCATTCCCTCGCACCCCGAGTTTTCACTGAGAGAAGGAAGGGAAATGAGGGATGCCTGTTTCCCTGTCTTTCAGAATGTGCAACCAGCTATCTTCACCACCCCCAGTTTATACTCCTCTGAAGTGTATTGAATCACTGAGACTGCTTTGGCCCTGAGACTCTGGAGGAAACATGCTTCATAGCCCTCTGCACAAAGGTTTTGCCAAAGTATGAAAGATTGGCTTGGCCTCAGGATGAAACCATTTATTTCAATACCATCCAGCAGTTGCACCTTCTCTGTAAACGCAAACACAAATGGTCTGATGCCCCATATGTACAGGCTTTCATTACCTTGCAGGGCAGTCTAGACCTTTACTGAAAGTGTAGGATTGATGCAGCCCTTCTGCTGGCCATCTCAGGAGAGGCTGCAAGGTGCAATCTTAAGGAACTAAAGAAAAAAAAAAAACCCAGAGGCACCTCTGGTGGGTGAGCCATGTCCCTCTAGCCCTGCTCCTCCAAGTTCACCCTGTCCTCCCTATCTAGTTTCTCTCTCTTGCTTGCCCCTTCCTGGAAATTCTCACCCTAGGTAAGACCCAGTCTGACTCTTGCCCCTCCAACAGATGCCTGGTGAATTTGACCTCAATGACATCCAATTCCCTTTTCCTCTACAGGACTTAAGACAAATTAAGAGGGATCTTGGCAAGTTTTCAGATGACCCTGTCAGATATATAGAGGCTTTTCAGAATTTAACTCAAGTATTTAAACTCTCCCGGAAAGATATGTTACTTCTGAATCAGACCCTGAGTAACACTGAGAAGCAGACCTCTCTGCAAATGGCAGAGAGATTTGGGGATGAGCTTTGTATCATATATAGTATCGGGGAAGGGGTCAAACTTTATCTAACTGGAAGAGAAGCAGCACCAGTGGATGACCCTAAATGGGATCCCAATGATGAGGTGGAAAAATGGAAGAGAAGACACTTTTAAGTTGCATAATGGAGGGCTTACGTAGGACTAGGACCATGCCTCTCAATTATATGAAGCTATCCGTGATAAACCAGGGATTGGATGAGAATCCCACCGCCTTCCTGGAAAGTCTGAGAGAGGCCTTGTTAAAGCACACCTCTCTATCTCCTGATTCAGTCGGAGGACAATTAAGCTCAAAAAATAAATGTATTACTCAGGCAGGCCCTTATATTAGGAGGGAGCTGTGGAAATAGGCCCTGGAACCAGGTAGTACTTTAGAGAACCTCCTGAAATTGGCCACTTTGGTCTTTTATAATAGAGATAGAGAGGCAGAAGCTTTCATGGGCACCTTGCAAGTCCTCAAACCCCAGAATTCCCAGAGTATACCTGTTGACTGATACAGATGTGGCAAGAACAGTTATCACTCTTCTAAAGCTTAACTGCTCCCATATAAGTTTTAATTTCTTTCACCAGGGTGAAACATCTTGGGGTACAATGTTGTTAGTATATTTCAATTCTTATTTTCGTAATCTTTGGCACTAGATTCTTCCCTTGTTTAATACACACTTAACCCATGCATATTTAACCTTGTAAAACTTATTGTTTTCCTATCTTGCCTAGAGGTCATCAAATTCCAAAAGATCAGACAACCAGAGCCTTGGACGATGGCTCCCTTTGCAAGGGACCATTAGAGTAGATCTCTGGGAGGAATCTGACTGCCATTTTCCCCAAAACAATACGACCTTGTCAGCAGGAAGTAGCTAATAGTGGTTGTCATCCATATTCCAACAGCAGTTAGATATGCCTTTTTAAAAGAGGTAAAGAGACAAACAGGAGGCAGGGAAATATGGGTAGAATAGAGTGGTCCTCAACAAGGGCCACATCCTCAAGCCTGGACTGGTGGCCCAAAGTGAGAACATGCATTCCTGTTTTCCTGCCTGAACGTTGCCTTTTCTAAAACCTCTCTGGCTCATCCTACTCCCCATCCTTTACTCGAAAAAAAAACCCCAGATTCCAGTGACAGAGCAGCAGAGTGGCAGAGCAACAGAGGAGAGAAGACAAGAGGCAGCTGAGTGCCAGAGAGAAGCAGCTTGACTTCAAAAGGATGACTTGACAGTGGGACCTCAGAGAAAAATTCAGCTGGGGACAGCCCAACTCCAGGGGAAGACCAACTTCCCACTCTGTCCTCTTTCCAGCTCCCCATCCTGCTGACAGCCACTTCCACCATTCAGTAAAATCCTTCTCATTCAACACCTTTCAGTGCTTGACTTGATTCTTCCCAGATGCAGGACAAGGACCCAGTGTGGGTGCAAGAGACTGTAACATTGACACATTGACCCTCTACTGTTTAACACTTAACTCCATGGATGACAAAGCTAAGAAAGCACGCTGTAACACATATCCTCTTGGACTCTTGGGGTTGCAGGCAACCTGTAGATGCTGCTGCAGGTCCACACTGAGTTCTGCTCCTGCAGGTTGCCCTGAAGCACTCCTCCTAGTCTCTGCACTCACTCACCTGCATGCTCCCTCTTCTGCAAGGGGTTGAGAGCTGTGAGCTGAGGAAATGAGTCAAGACTTTTGTGAGTCCCATAAAGGGGTCAAAGGAACTATCCCATTTCAGCATCTTGCCAGGCATTTTTTTCTTTGCTTCCAACTGTTCTTTGTTTTATCTTCTTTGTCTGCCTTCTGTGGGTTTCCACGAGCATTTTTTATTATTCAATTTTCTCTTCTCTATTGATGTATTAATATTTTCTCTTTTAGAAAACTGTTTAGTGGTTGCCCCTGGCTTACAATATACATTTTTAAATAATCTGTGCCTATACTTCATCAGTAAGGTAAGATCTTTATAAAAATATATTCTCTTTTCCTCTCCCCATTTTAAAATTTTTCATACTTTTCACTTTTACATATGCTATAAACACAAAATATACTGCTATAATTTTTGTTTTAAACAGTTATCAAAAAATAATAAGCCCTTGGACCCCAAAATCACTAAACCAAAGAGAAGAGTCAAGCTGGGAGCTGCTTAGGGCAAACCTGCCTCCCATTCTATTCCTAAAAAAGATAGCCTACTAAGATAAAAAAAGCAACATACCTTCCTCATGAGGAATTTCCTTGTGGTCAAAGGACAGACAGAACTCAAAGTCATCCCTCTGCTCACTGAGATAAATGAATATCTGATTGCCTCCTTTGGAAAGGCTAATCAGAAACTCAGAAGAATGCAACCATTTGTCTCTCACCGGCCTGTGGCTTGGAAACCCCCCACAATTTCGCTTCCAGTTGTATCACCTTTTCAGATGGAACCAATATTCATCTTACATATATTGATTGATGTCTCATGTATCTCTAAAATGTATAAAACCAAGTTGTGCCCTGATCACCTTGGACACATGTCATCAGGACCTCTTGAGGCTGTGTCATGGGTGTACATCTTTAACTTTGGCAAAATAAACTTCCTAAATTGATGGAGACCTGTCTCAGATATTTATGGTTCACACGGTAATTGCTTAGAAAAATTTTTAAAAATTAAGAAAAATAATCGTATTTTATAATCCAGTTTTCTGAATATATTGTTCTTTTTTTTTTTTTTTTTTGGTCCAAGGAACTTCCTTCTACTCTTGTAGTAAAAGGTATCCTTCTACTGCCAATAGATTTCCTCAGTTTTTGCTTGTCTGAGAAAATCTTTATTTCTCCATCTTTTTTTTGTTCAAAATATTTTCACTAAGTATGCAATTCTGGATTGCAGGGTTTTTTTCTTAAGCACGTAAACTTGTTACTTTGTCATCTTGCTTGAGTGATTCCTGTGTTGGAACCGAACTGTCGATTCCCTCCTGGGCAGGGGTCGCCGCAAAGGATCACCGACACGAGATTCACAGCAGAGAGTTATTTATTACTAGCGCGCTAGGGTTCTAAGCTCTAAGTTGGCCCTGGGACCCCGACTGCTTGTTACAGGCTGTTTATATAGGCAAACACAAGTTCAAACACAGCTTATGGCGCAAAATTCAAACAAAGCTTAAGGCGCAAAATGATTGGGTCTAGCTATGGCCTGAGCAAGGTGTCTTATGCTAATTGGTTAGAGCAGGACCTTATGAGGTTTTTTTCCTGGAGTTGTTGATTCCGGGAACTTCGAGGCAGGGTGGGACCCCCGGAATTGGCAGGGTGGGACCCCATGAGGTTGTTTCCCGGAATTGGCAGGGTGGGACCCTATCAGGGTGGGTCCTTATCGAGGCAGGGTGGGACCCTATCCAGAGTCACCTGGTGTTAATTTTTTCTATATGAGGCCTAGTTTCTAAGTTTTATGAGGCCTAGTTTCACCTGAACAAGAAGACTGCTGTAGTCCTAAGCTTATGTAAACCAAGGAGAAAACCCTAAGCCTCCCAACTGACTGAACAGACACCCTCTTGGCCAAAGGAACCATGCAGTAGCCTGAAAAACTGAATTCCTGGCCAGGACTGAAAGGAGGTTAGATACACTTCATTACGCTCCCCTCTTTTCAGAGTTTAGGCACAACTGACAAACATTACAATTAAAATAGAGATCATAAGACTGACAAAACAGACTGTTTGTGACAGTAATATATCAAAATTATAAACATGACCCAAAGTCATGCAAGGCATGGGTTCAGTCATGCTTTACAAACTGTAAAATTTCATAAAAGGTTTTTGTTGTTACTGTTGTCCTTTTTTGTTTTTTGTTTTAATTAGCATGGTATAATGTGGCTTACTTTTCAACCTGACCCCACTATAGCATCACGTGACAGACAGCAGACCCTGAAAGAAATTAAAATATGTTACTCCAAAACATATTTATTTGAAATAGCCCAGTAAAGCTGCTTTTTGTGGGGGAAGTTTGCATTTGAATCTGCATAGACTCTCAAATAATGCAACCAGGTCTTCCTTTTCTAGAGCTTTCTGGGATCTGGGAAAGATTAACTGAGAACCTGACACTTTCAAGGTCTGAAAAGAGACATTTATCTCTGCTCTCCCTGAGGGCTGTTACCTATGAGGCTTCATCTACATAACAAGTGCCTTGACCCCCACAACTTGCCTTATCTCAACTCAAGCATTCCTTTCTACTGTCTTCAAATCTTTTTTTTTTTTTTTTTTTTTTGAGACAAGTCTGGCTCTGTCACCTAGGCTGGAAAGCAGTGGCATGATCTTGGCTCACTGCAAGCTCCACCTCCTGGGTTCAAGCCATTTTCCTGCCTCAGCCTCCCAAGTAGCTGGGACTACTGCCCACCACCATGCCCAGATGATTTTCTGTATTTTTAGTAGAAACAGGGTTTCACCGTGTTAGTCAGGATGGTCTCGATTTCCTGGCCTCATGATCCGCTGCCTCGGCCTCCCAAAGTGCTGGAATTACAGGGGTGAGCCCCTCCACCCAGCCCTAACTTCAAGTCTTTAGACAAAAGCTCAACTTTCTCAATCAATTATCAGCTAAAGAATCCCCAAACCCACCTTTGACTTGTAAGTTCTCCGCTTTGAGATGAAATGTCACACCTTTTCAGGTCCAATCAATCTATACTTACCATGTATGTATTTATGTCTTTGCCTGTAACTCCTGTCTCCTAAAATGTATGGAACCTTGGACGGCCTTAGAACCTCTTACTCAAGGCTTCTTGGGTTTGTGTTTGGATTTGTTTCATTAACATTTATTTTTCTCTGGGTAATGTGTTTTTCTTTCTTTCTTTGCCTTCAGTATTTTCTTTTGTTGATTTTCATCTGATTGAAAGTGACATGCTTAGGTTTTAGTTTGTTTATTTCTGTTTATGTATTTTTTGAAATTTTTCTTCTTTGGTGTTTTCTGACATTTAAACATATAATCTGAAATACATCAATAATTTAGAAAACATTTCTGGCCACTATTTATTAAACATTTTTTCTGCTCACATTGCTTCTTTTCTGGAGTTCCAATTATACATATATTATACAGTTTGATATACATATCTTGAACGTGTTGTTTTTTTTCCCACTTTTTTTTTCATTTTATCTGTTTGTGTAGTTTCTGTTGATCTAACTTTCATATCTCTAATATTTTTCTCCATGATGTCAAATCCTCTAATGATCCTGTCAAAAATGTTCTTTATTTTCAATCTTGTGCAGTTTCTTTGTGTTTGTTTGTTTTTATTTCTGACATTCCCATTTGATTCATTTTTTAAATTTCCTTCTCTATGATAAAAAATACTTCTCTGATGTTGCATGTTGTCTACTTTTTTGTTTTATAGCTTTTAGCATATTAATCTTGACTATTTTAATTTCTCTCTCTGATAGTTCACATTTGTATCATCTTTCAGTCTGGTTTGATGAATGCTTTGTCTCTTCAGACTGTGCTTTATGTGCCTTGCTTTTTTTTCTTGGAAGTCAAATATTTTTTATGAAACAGTCTAAGGTAAAAATTGTTGAGACTTAAAAACAAGCATAGCTTTTCCCTTGCATGGACATTTTTGGGGGAAATTGTATTAATGCAGAGAGAAAGTGTCTTGCTTGTCTCCTTTTAGAGGAAGAATTTTTCGTTTCATGCAGGGAAGACCGTAATGGCCAAGATTGCCTTAAGCTCTCCTCAGTTTGTCTAAACTTTAAACAGTTCTCTTTCTGACTGTAGGTCCCTGACCACCCCCCCTTTTTTTAGAGAATTTAGTTTAGAAAACTTGCAACTGTAAATTCTTTTTTTCTCCTTTGAGATCTAAATCTCCCAGACTCTTGCCAGTTTTATAACCCAGGAACGTGTTTTCAAGGATCTAGGAGGCATTTCTTTGAAATGTAACCATCAACGAAGGTAGTAACTTTATCCCCCAGTTTCTCTTGGAGGTTAGGAGCCTAACTTCTGTAAGCACCAATTAGCAATCAAAAATAACACAATCACATTGAGCAACCTTCCCTCTAAAATCCTCCAGAACTTTTCTATTTGCTTATCCAATGTTTAAAAATCCTTCCACTTTTGTTTCAGTGGAGTCGAATTCTATTGTTCTCTCTTGTTTTAATAGTCCTGATAAAGTCTTAATAAATAGCTCCGAATAAAGACTTTCTTGTCATTTTTGACAAGGGTCATAGCAATTTTCTTTTTGACAGCAGGGAATATGAGTCTGGGTAGAGTTCTGATAGTGGCAATGTTTTGCTTCCTTAGCCGGAGCTAAGCTTTCTGGAGAAATGTTACTAGGATTTCATGATTATTTCTGTGAGAACCTGGAAAATTTCTTAGGGGAAGAGTTTGCAAGAGCATGTAAATCCCCTGGAAATATGGCCCCTAGCAACTTCGCATTTTTACGCTAATCCACACCTAATATTTAGCAACTTATTAATCATCTCTTCCTGAACCTTTTTATCAATTCATGTGGTGTCCAGTGACTGGCTGTCTGTGATTATCCTATGCTCTTAATATGTTTTTCTTTACAGGCATCTCTCTCCCTGCAGATTTCAGCATTGTTTTTTGCCCTACAACCTCAGTTCTCCCATGTGTCCAGGGAAGTCTCTGTAGCTCAGCTTGCTCAGCCATTGCCGGTTACAAGGGCTGGAGAGACTCTCTTTCCAACTCTCTACAAATCCAGTCAGACATAGAAAATAGTATAGATAGAAAATAATATGATAATTTTAAAAATTGAAATTAAAGGAAAGCAAGTAGAAACGTTGAGGCAGCAAAAGGCAATGACTTCAGAAAATAGCTTGTACATCTAGGGTTCAGGGAACAAAAGGAAGAGACTGGGGTTATTAGAATCTAGATTCTAAATTGGGAAAGTGGTCTAACAGTTACAGGTCTCAGAGCTAGGAGTAGAAAACAGCAAGTGCTGTTTTCTGAGCAGCTGAGAGGAGTGCCCATGTGGAGACTGAACTTAAACCTCTCAGGACAAGGACCTTGCTCACTAGTGCTAATGCAGAAAAAGGGTTGTACTGAGGCTGGCTAGAAGTACAGGAAAAAATAAACAGAAAGCTGAAAAAACTGCTGCCATTTTTACTAACTATTCATGGCACTAGGGTGAAGCTAAGAGAGTAGTGAGCAAATGTTATGGTCACTCAAACCCTCCAGATTTTCTGTTTCTGTCAATAGCAAAAAAAAGAAAAGAAAAGAAAAAAAAAGAATCCTCACCTCAGCATCAACAGTGTTAACAGACGGGCATTACACAGAAAGAAAATAGCTCAATAATCAGCACAAAAATGTCTTTGTATTACTTTGAAAAGTAGATTTTATGCTATGCCAAATTATTACATACATATATTAATTTTATATGTATTTAAAATATTTAAAATAATGCATCATATTATGTAATGAATATAGCTATTTTTTTTAATTGTAAAAGTACATGAGAAAGATAAAGAGACACAGAGAGAAATGACTAGTTCTATTGTAAATGCTGTTTTTTTTCTTGCTGCTTAGTTTTATTGTTTGTTTGTTTCAGCTTGATAGAGGAGATGTATTAATATTACCACTATAATCTACAAATCTAAAATTTGAAGGCTATTAGAATGACCTATCCACTTCCACAGATGCATTCTCTAAGGGCAGGACTCTCCATGGCATAATAAAGACAGCTTGGAAAAGCATATCATTAGAAATGTAGTAACATATTTTCAGTACATCATGTCATATTATGGGCACATTATCCTTCTGCTGTATAAGTTTGATTCCCAATACCAAAAAGAGAAAAAAAAACAAAGAAAATGAAATGTTAAGAGTTGGCTTTGCTATAGAATTTATGAGTGATCATCGCTAATGATTTTTAATCAATATTACATGGAAAGGAAAGATAGAAATTGTGTGTTATCTATTACTTTTAGATTTTTCTATACACAATGGATTTGTAATGGTCATTTTTATAATTATTTTATTAGAATTTTCTTTTTCCCTTATGAATAGTTTGTTCCTATAACAGATCATTTAAATGTTGCTATATAAAAAGTGATAAACTTTCCCAAAATTAATACTGTGAAAGTCTGTCTATGATGGTACTTAATGTTAAAAAAAAAAAAAAAGACAAATACACACTTACCCAGGAAATACATAGTTCTTGAGTTGCATAGCCAGGTGGTACTTTAATAGCTGCTTTTGCTCAGGACTTTAAGATACTTGTAGATTATTTACAATTTGTTTGATACATAAAACCAGTCCACACTGTCTTTAAGCCACATCTATGACTAGGTGAGTAATTAGATTGCTAAAAAATGGACATAAAGGAGATACAAATAAGGGATTTTAATCAAAAGTTGTAATATCACAGTTGGAAATCCAACTGTGCTTATATTCATATATCTGTTTATTATACCTTAAAAATTACCATCTGTGTGAATTCTTATGTTTCTATATGCACGTAAACCTGCATACTAGATGTGTATAAGCCGGCATTTGTAATTCGAAGACAAAAACACAATAAAAAACAAAACCTCTTTGAATATTTTGTTCTGGTGGTGTTGGTGTGGATGAGTAATTTTGTTTGCATTTTACATATATAAGCTTGATTACTTTAAGTTTTGTGAAATAATTTTAGTGACACAACATTAATAATGAAAGAAAAGACAAATCAGTTTTTTCTCAATTCAAGTGGAAAAAAGTAAAATAACTTTGAATTATTTTATAAAGTATGGTGAACTTTCTTTTAAATGATATGAGATCTTAGATTTGCTTTTGGAGTTGGGAAGAGTTAAATAGAGATATTCATTGTGTTAAACATGTCATTACACACAATTCATTAATTATAGTATGAAAGGGATCAAAGATTGTGTGTAAGTGTGGATGTGTGTAACAATGAAGTACCTTTCTTGTTTTACAAAAGTTTCATTAACTGATCTATTACCCAAGAGATTAACTTCTCAGAAATGCAGAGTATATACATACGTTTTAAATTCTAAGTAAATGGTAAGTTTAAATGGGTTAAAAATGCTAAAATTATTTTAAAATATATATGATAAAATGTAGAATAAAACATAAATTTTGAAATAAAAGAATAAATAAAAATATTTTCACGCATATAGAAAAAATCATGAGTTACAGTTTTAAAATTGCTTTCCAATATATCCAATATATGCTGTGTATTTTAAGATGTATTATTCTACATTGTTGAGTACACAGTATGCACTCAACACATGCTTCATATTTTGTGGTAGGGTGTGGTGGCTCATGCCTGTAATCACAGCACATTAGGAGGCCAAGGCAGGCAGATTACTTGAGCCAAGGAGTTTGAGACCACCCTGGGCAACATAGTGAGACCCCATCTGTACAGAAAATTTAAAAAATTAGCCAGCCTGTGGCATGCGCCTGTAGTCCCAGCTACTGAAGTGGCTGGGGTGGGACGATCACTTGAACACAAGAGGTCAAGGTTGCAGTGAGCCCTGAGCAGGCCACTGCACTCCAGCCTGTGTAACATAGGAAGACACTGTCTCAAAGATAAAATAAAATTGGATATTTTCACACAAGAACAGTAATGAAATTGCAATATCTAATAGGATGTGTTTCAAAAGAGTAAAACAGTTAATATTAGAAAATAATGGTAATTTTATTTCTGGCATAATGGTTTTGAACCCTCATTTGAAACATTCTCATTGAAAGTTAATTTGGCAGAGAAGTTTATGTTAAGACTGCCAGGTGAGGTAGGAGGGGAGGGAGAAGCAATATATGCTGAACCTGTAAGAAAATTTCAATGCAATACAGTTACATTAATATATGTATTATCTTCCATATTTTCATAATTACTGTTGTAGAAAACCTTCACTTAGCTTTATTCTTGCTCTGAAATGTTGGAGATAATAGAATTAGAGAAGATCTCTGGCCAGTATACTCAGAAAGTTATAAGAAAGCGGCACATTCGTCACATTATATGATAACAATTGTCACTAAATGCTTGATAGCTATTTCATAATCATGGTCAGCCCTGCGCTGTGTAATAATGAAACAAATGTTAACAAAATGATGAATACATTTTCTCATACAGCATATAAATGGATTTTGCATTTAATATTAATTTTTGATATCCATTGAAAATGATCAGTGATCATATGGAGTACTAAATTTGAAGTGTTTTTCTCTTGTGTTTCGAAAATCAGCTTTATACAAAGTCTATTGGTTGGGACCAAATTTCCCCACATATTCTAGTTTTCCAGCATACTCCTTGTGCCCCAAGTACGTAAACTATTAGAGACCCTGTATCACAGACCACTTCTTCCAAAGTCAACTAATACCACCTGACTCCTACTCGGCAACTGAAATCTAGTACCTTGCTTTTCTGCCATGTGAAACTAATTATATATAACCATCCTTGCTATTTTAAAATACGGCTTCAATATCTACATGCATGATATCTTTGTGCCTTTTCTTCTTGTCCTCTGGGTTATATCTCTAAAACTATGTATCTTCCTGCAACCACTGCCCATATAAAGTGAGATGTGTTGCCTTGTTTCAGTTAGTCCCCATTCAAAACTAATGTTTCCCCTGTTTCCTGTGAAAGACCTTTATGCCATTCTTCCCTTCCCTGCCATTATGAAAAGCAGGAAATATTCTGTTTAAGTAAAAGTAAGATATTTTTGAAGAAAAATTGCATAACTCAAGTGTCTATTGCCTGTGGAAGTTGTTCAGCTGCAAGATAGCAAAAGTGTGGTCCCTGGAAAACCAATGACTTCAAAAAGTAAGTTGGGTAGAGTGAAGGGCATGGATTTCAAAACAGAAAGTTTAGGAATTTGAGTATTAGTCATATATATCTTTAGATTAGAGATATTGTTGGATGATGATTTTAATGTTATAGCTTGTTTTAATTCTTATACGTTAACTCAGTATACAGAGGAAAACCTACTCATTTTAAGAATTATATATTGACAAATTATAGTATGTATGTTTACAGGGTACAAAGTGTGTTATGACTTTGAAATACAATGTGAAAATATTAAACTAATTACATTAACATATCATCACCTCAAATATTTAATATTTTTGTGAGGACACTATAAGTTTACTCTCTTTGTGATATTGAAATGTACAGAACCCCATTCTTAGCAATATTCACCATTGGTAATAGCCATTCTAATAAATGTGAAGTGATATCTCATTGTAGTTTCAATTTACATTTCCCTCATTATTAATAAGGATGAGCACTTCATTTTTTCACATATCTGCCATTGAGCTTTTATCCTGTTTTCTTCCAGTACCTTTAAAGTTAAAAGTCTCACTCATAAACTTTTAATCCATTTTGAATTGATTCTTGTATATGGTGAGAGATATCCAATTGGATATCCATATGCAGAAGAATGAAATTGGACCCTTTTACTGAAGAGGGTCCAATTAAAGAGACTGTCTTTTCTGCATTATATGTTCTTGGCATCTCTGTCTAAAATCAATGGATTGTAAATTTGTGGCTTTATTTCCGGGCTCTCTATGCTATTCCATTGGTCAGTGTGTCTGTTTTAATGTTAGTAGCATGCTGTTTTGATTACCTTGGTTTTGTAATATGTTTTGAAGTCAGATAAGTTGGTGCCTCAAGCTTTGTTCTTTTGACTCGAGATTGGTTTGGATACTATGGGTCTTTTGTGGTTCTATATAAGTTTTAGAATTGTTTTTCTCCATTCCTATTAAAAATGACCTTGGAATTTTGAATGAGATTACATTCAATCTATAAATTGCTTTGCTTTGGGTATTATAAATACTTCATATATATATACACACACACACATATACGTATATATGTGTATATATATACACATGTGTATATATGTGTATATATATACGTATATGTGTGTGTGTGTGTGTGTATATATATATGTGTGTATATATATGTGTGTATATATATATATATATGTGAATGTGTTAAGTTCTGGGATACCTGTGCAGAACGTGCAGGTTTGTTACATAGGTATACACGTGCCATGGTGGTTTGCTGCACCCATCAACCCATCATCTACATTAGGTATTTCTCCTAATGCTATCCCTCCACTAGCCCCCCACCCTGCAAAAGGCCCCAGTGTGTGATATACTCCTCCCTGTGTCCATGTGTTCTCATTGTTCAACTGTCACTTAGGAGTGAGAACATGCAGTGTTTTGTTTTCTGTTCCTGTTAGTTTGCTGAGAATGATGGTTTCCAGCTTCCTCCATGTCCCTGCAAAGGACATGAACTCATCCTTTTTTATGGCTGCATAGTATTCAACTTTTCACTGTTGAGGGTTGTGTTAGCTGTGGACTTCTCATATATGGCCTTTATTGTATTGAGGACTATTTCTTTTATACTTCATTTGTTGAGTGTTTTTATTATGAAATGTTGAATTTTGTCAAATGCTTCATTTTCAAGATGATGACATAATTGTCTAGAAGTTGCAATGGAAAGCAAAGAGTAGATAAACTAATGTCACTCAAAGATGCACATTTCATAATCTCCAGGGACTGTAAAAACATCATCTTAGGAGACTAAACTGATTTTGCAGATGTACTAATTAAGGATCTTGAAATGGGTAAGTTTTCCCAAATTATCATGGTGGGCCAAGTCACAGAGGTCCTCATAAGGGAGACAGGAACGTCAGAGCCTATGAAGGAGATATGATAACAGAAGCAAAGGTCAGAGTGATGAAGCCAGAGTGAAGTGGTGGTGAGTTAAGGAGGGCAAATTGGCCTTCTAAAAAATAAACACATTTGTCTATGGAGTCTTAGAGGCAAACCGGGGTGGGCGAAGGGAGGGTGCTGTTAAATGGGACATCCAGAACTCTCAGGTTTTCTTCTTATTACTCAACTATGAAAAACTCTAGGACTTTATCTTCATATCTGCCAGTAGAGGGCATAAAAAATAAAAGAGAAATGATAAAATAAGCAATGCATAGGTGCCAGAATCTGAGGAGCATAGCCTTAGCGTCTGAGTTTCCAAAGCATCAGCTTAACCTTAACATTTGAGTTTAAAAGAAAATTAAGAGATTTTGTGGGTTTGGGGAGAAAAAAGCATGCTTGAAGAATGGCATGTCGTATTGAGTCTTATATGTGGGCAGCCTCTAGAAGCTGTAGAAAAAGAAAGAAACTCTCTCCTTGAGCCTCAAGAAGGGATCCAAACTTGCCAACCCCTTTTTAGACTTCTGACCTGCAAAACTACAAGATAACAACTTTGGGTTGGTTTAAGCCACTAATTTCGTCGTGATTCATCATAACAGCAGTAGGAAACGAGTACAGCCCCACATCCAAATACAATGGAAAACAATGTGAGGGAGAAAACAGCAACTATCTGCAAAAGAGTTATTGGGCTTCAGTGAGAGCTACTTCTCAGTTAGAGCAACAACATGAAGGTTGAGGTTATAGAGCACATGGGGAGAATGTTGGGAAAATATTTCAGGAGCTTGCAAAGAAAGGGAGAGGGGCTCACGAGGATATACAGACCTCTATAGGAGAAATAACTCTGGAGGAAGAGAGATGAACTGGAGCCCTGGGCTTCTAATAATTTCTCACCATATGAAGAATAGAGGGTACATGAAATTAGTATTGAGGGTCACAAGACACTCAGTGGTGGTGAGTTATGGAAGGCAAATTGTCCTAAAAAATAATCACATTTGTCTGTGGAGTCTTAGACACAAAGGGAGGGTGCTGTTAAATGGGACATCCAAAACTCTCAGGTTTTCTTCTATTACTCAACTATGAAAAATTCTTGGACTTTCTCTTCATACGTGCCAGTAGAGAGGATAAAAAATAAAAGAGGAAATGATAAAATAAGCAATGCATAGATGCCAGAATCTGAGGGGCATAACCTTAGCATCTGAATTTCCAAACATCAACTTAACCTTAACATTTGAGTTTGAAAAGGAGAATTAAGAGATTTTGTGGGTTTGGGGAGAAAAAGGTTTGCTTGAAGAATAGCATGTCACGTTGAGTCTTGTAAGAAGTGATAGATATTTCACATTTATATTAAATGTATCTGTCTGAATTTAGGAGAGAAAAAGGATTATATGAGGTGTTGTCCATAAGGATAATATGAAATGGTAATTATCCATAGTAACGAGAAACTATGGTTTTTCCTTTCCATCTTTAGAGTCAGAACTTTGGTAAAAGTTGAGGTGTTTTTCCTTGACTTTTTGGAAGCTTCAAATAAAAGATAGTGTTAAAAGAGATTTAAGTGACCAGACATGGTGGCTCACGCCTGTAATCCCAGCACTTTGGGAGGCCGAGGCAGGCGGATCACCTGAGGTTGGGTGTTCGAGACCAGCCTGACCAACATGGAGAAACCCCGTCTCTACAAAAAATACAAAATTAGCTGGGAGTGGTGGCGCAGGCCTGTAATCCTAGGTACTGAGGATGCTGAGGCAGGTGAGGCAGGAGAATCACTTGAACCTGGGAAGTGGAGGTTGCTGTGAGCCAAGATTGCACAATTGCACTCTAGCCTGGGCAACAAGAGCAAAACTCCATCTCAAAAAAGTAAATAAATAAATAAATAAATAAGAGCTTTAAGTAAAAAACCAAATAGGTTAAAGTAAAATTGCACTTTTTACAATAATGATGAAACAAGAAAAATTATGTCTGATGATTTCTCATATTCTTTTCTATTGAAAAATGAGTGCCTTATTTTACTGTATGCTTTCAGGACAATATGTTAGTCCATGAATTTTGCAGAAGATGAATCCATAGGAAATTATCAGAGCAGCAATATAAGTCCCAAAGCCTAAATTCAACAGCAGTTGTACATGTATTAGTTCAGTGAGCAGTACTGGATTTTCACAAACATGCTGACTTATGATGACCAAAATGAGAAATGAATAACCAGCAATGGAGCCTGAATAGCAATAAGTGGAAGTCGGCAGATGGTGTGTGAATATCACACTGGTGCTGGAAAATAGCAGAACAGACAGCCATGCTTACTATGATGACAGATTGACTTGACTAGAAAAAGCTTGAATGCACTCGTGGCGTTTTCTCTAGAGTTTTAATTGGAGACATAAAAGTTCAAAGTCAACTTCATACCAGATAGAAATCATAAGTCAAATTCAACTTCGTGTAGCCTTGGTGTATCTGTTCAATCTTTTTTTTTTTTCTGTAAGGAATCTACATACTGACTAATTAGCAGAGAAAAATGAATTATGTTTCCATTATTAATAGATACTAATGGTTTTGGAGGACATTCTTCAAAATAAAACAAAGTGTCCACAGAAGACCATGAACGTTATACTACTTACTTCATATGATGTACTGCTTATGACAAAGTTGATGTTTAATTATTTTCAAAGAAATTATAGCCACTCAGGTTGTTTAGGGAAAAGCATAGCTCACCTCTACCTTACTTCAAAAGGTTGTACAATATCATCAAAACAGTATCTATCTTTATAGTTAATGAAGTGTCAACTTGTTTATAAATTTGTAGGTGAGTCAAAGGTGAATTAAGAAATGTAGGCTTCCCGGGTAAGTACGTGTCATGGTGCTTGAATTTAAATAATCAATGACAAAACAACATATATTAGAAACTTGAGGTAACACTCATTTAGGGAATACGTTAATAAGATTATTTGAAGATATGATATTCAAAGATGGAAACAATCTCTCTTAAGAGTTTTTAAATATTGTCATTTATATTCAAAACTATTCAAATAATTGTGAAATAAATGTTTAGCATTATACATTTATTGTTTAAGGTCTTTTCTGAACTACATGTATGAACAAACTAAAAAAAAAAAGAGAAAAACAGACCTTCAAATGCGATCAGATTAAGTTAACAGAATGTCAATATTATATATAATGTGTTGTTACAGTGTAAGATCTTGCCTATATGAGATAGTAACCAAGTTACTGCTCTTCAGCTTCTTGATCTATTCACAAGTCACAGAAATAATTATTTTCAATAATTATGTTCTAATTTACTTTGATAGATGTATATTTAATAACATTTAAAAAATATTTCTAAAGAAAATCCTATAATCAAACTCTAAGTGAGTTTTTAAAATCCTTTATCTCATAATCGATTGCTAATCTGGTACTTTTTATTCCTTTGAAGAGTGTGCACAATGCTTCAAATTTCAGCAAAAAACTGTGTTGAGTTTACTGTTCTCCTGGGAAAAAATATGGTTTTGAAGAGGTTTGAGATTATTTAACAAGATTTTCATCTTTCACGGTGAAAAATATGAAATCTAGTTTATAACAAGGGATCTATATTAAATTGACTAGTTTCTTTGACTAGCATGTTGTTCATCATTTTTCTGGATCCCAAATACTGAATTATGTGCTCATAGGCTTGGATAAATCAACAAAATCAATTTAGAAATATAATAAAGATATTTAGTAGTTGACCATATCTCCGTGACATGGTTTGGCTCTGTATCCCCACTCAAATCTCACCTTGAATTGTAATAATCCCCACGAATTAAAGATGGGATTGGGTGGAGATAATTTAATTATGGGACAGTTTCCCCCATGCTATTCTCGTGGTAGTGAGATCTCACGAGGTCTGATGGTTTTATAAGGGGCTTCCCCCACTTTGCTCCGTACTTCTTTCTCCTATTGCCCTATAAAGAGCACCATGATTGTAAGTCTCCTGAGGCCTCCCCAACTATGCAGAACTGTGAGTAAATTAAACCTCTTCTTTATAAACAACTCAGTCTCGGGTATTTCTTCATAGCAGCAAGAGAACAGACTAATACACTGGTCTTTCTGTTTTTAAAGTGCTTTGTATCTGCAATCTGTAGATAACATCCAATATACTTGAACCAGCTACGCAAGAGCTGCCTTTTTTGTTGTTGTTTCTTTTAGCAATTTAGAAAGAGAACGTTTAACAAAGCAAATTTAAAAAAGGAAAAGAATTAATTTTATAGAGCAAGAATCAAAGTGGTATGAACTGCTCACTATTTACTTGTGGAGAGATAAAAGTTGTAACCAAATATGCTTGTCATCTTATCACCCTCACAGTTTTAAAAAAGTATGTTTTGCCAACAGTACCTCCTGTAGAATCCATCTGTCCAATTGTCTTTCTGTGAGTTGCAGTTTCCAAAAGATATTCATCTATGTCACTTTTACTAACTGAATAATCATAGTTAAGGCAGCAGCTACATGTATTTTAGTTAATTTTAAAGTAATATCTGGTATCACTTAGCTTTTATGTATTTGGGACATATCTTATAAAGAATCAGTGCAATAAAATACTCAAAGCTTTCCCAGATAGAAAAAGTGGTCAGATGAGTTACTATAAAGATGTGCTAAATGTGAGGTGGAAGAATGTCTCTTTTGATTATAAGGCTTTTAAAGTAGCAACGAGATCAAGGAAATACTCTCTAAACTGAAATCAAGTGACTAAAGTTTCTGAGGAGCAGAGAGAGATGCCTTTCAGGAAATATCTGAGAATTAACTATCAATCAATTCTCAAATCAAAAGTAATTTCTGTCTTCATTAAATAGAAAAGGTAATTTTAAAAAAGGAAAAGAAATGGAAGAAATGGAAAAGGGAATGAAGAAGTAATGCTGTGTCAAGTATTTTAGTAAAATTATACCTTATGTCATTAGTAAATTTTGTCTTAACTGAATAAAAATAAAACAATATAAAATATATTGGCTTACACTTTGATTGTACATATATATAATATTTTACATATATATATATAATATTTTACATATATAGATACGAACTAGGAGAGCTAGTTTCTTCCCTTGGATTAGGAAGATAAATCTAGAGATGATTTTTAACATATTTAATGAGCTCCTTCAGAGTTTTTCAAGAACACCGAAAAACAGAATATACAGGGAAGCAGGACGCAGAATTACCCATGCTGATGGAGGAATAAACTTCATTTGCCTGATGTTCAGGTGGGTCCCAGGGAGGCACAGGAGTGACAAGGGTGACAAATTGTAGCTATTCATCTAAGTGTATGTGTTGGAACCGAACTGTCGATTCCCTCCTGGGCAGGGGTCGCCGCGAAGGATCACCGACACGAGATTCACAGCAGAGAGTTATTTATTACTAGCGCGCTAGGGTCCCAAGCTCTAAGTTGGCCCTGGGACCCCGACTGCTTGTTACAGGCTGTTTATATAGGCAAACACAAGTTCAAACACAGCTTATGGCGCAAAATTCAAACAAAGCTTAAGGCGCAAAATGATTGGGTCTAGCTATGGCCTGAGCAAGGTGTCTTATGCTAATTGGTTAGAGCAGGACCTTATGAGGTTTTTTTCCTGGAGTTGTTGATTCCGGGAACTTCGAGGCAGGGGGGACCCCCGGAATTGGCAGGGTGGGACCCCATGAGGTTGTTTCCCGGAATTGGCAGGGTGGGACCCTATCAGGGTGGGTCCCTATCGAGGCAGGGTGGGACCCTATCCAGAGCCACCTGGTGTTAATTTTTTCTATATGAGGCCTAGTTTCTAAGTTTTATGAGGCCTAGTTTCATATGGAAATGCTTCAGTATTTTTACAACTGGTCCTGTCAATTAAACCCAAAAGGGAGAAAAAGTTTATGTTCTTCTCCACTTGAAGAAATGTCCATATGTATAACTTGGGAGTTGCTTTCCCGGAGTCATGTTTTTGGCTATCTGACAAACGCCGTGTGCTCTAAACGGGAGTAAATAAGGAGAAAGTAGATAATGATAAATTTATGATGCATGCCCATGCTTGTTTATAGTTGTTCCTGTAGCTCAACTGCATTCCTACCTTTCTTTGGGGTTTCTGTATTGACTCTCTCCTTCAGTCACATAATATATGCAAAAGTCCTTTCAGAATGAGGACAAACTAGAGCCTAGGAGACTGGCTAAAGTATATTTGTTAAAAGAGAGGATGAGGCCAGGCGAGGTTGCTCATGCCTGTTATCCCAGCACTTTGGGAGGCCGAGGTGGGCAGATCACTAGGACCGGAGATGGAGACCATCCTGGCTAACATGGTGAAACCCTGTCTCTACTAAAAATACAAAAAAATTAGCCGGGCATGGTGGCATGTGCCTGTAGTCCCAGCTACTCGGGAGGCTGAGGCAGAAGAATCACTTGAACCTGGGAGGCGGAGGTTGCAGTGAGCCGAGATGGTGCCACTGTACTCCAGCCTGGGCGACAGAGTGAGACTCCATCTAAAAAAAAAAAAAAAAGAGGATGATGATAAAATAGTCTTAGACAAATGAATAAGTGAATAAGCAGCATTTGAAACAAAGAAATGGAGGATATACTGAAGTTATTTTGAACATGGAAGCAGAAGAATTCTCAACCAAATTGATATCAGGGAAGGAGTTGAGTAGATATTAATATTTGCTTGGTCACCAAAAGAACAATGAGATACAAAAGCACTTGCCTTATTACAAAACAAGTCATTGGGGTAGTTAACAAATACCACTATATTAAAACAGGATAATACCAGTTGTGAAAAAGAACAAGAAAAAGGTGTGGTACAGTTAAGTCAGAGGTAATAATATAGATATAATGCATAAACCAATTTCTTGTATTGCTTAAAACTCATCAAAATTAACATGTATTTGAGCAATCAAATAAATGAATTATTTGATTTTAAAGGTCCGAGTATGGAAAGAAAGAAAACAGATTGTTTACTTTTCTAATGAAGCATTTTAACAGCCTAAGGTTTTGGGAGCAAGCCCCCCAAAATCTGGCCATAAACTGGTCCCAAAACAGGCCATAAACAAAATGTCTGCTGCACTGTAACATGTTCATAATGGCCTTAATGCCCATGCTGGAAGGTTGTGGGTTTACCGGAATGAGGGCAAGGAACACCTGGCCTGCCCAGAGTGGAAAACCGCTTAAAGGCATTCTTAAGCCACAAACAATAGCAAAACTGCTTAAAGGCATTCTTAAGCCACAAACAATAGCAAAACTGCTTAAAGGCATTCTTATGCCACAAACAATAGCACTAGCGATCTGTGCCTTAAGGACATGTTCCTTGATGCAGTTAAATAGCCCAACCTATTCCTTTAATTCGGCCCATCCCTTCATTTCCCATAAGGAATACTTTTAATTTAATATCTATAGAAATAATGCTAATGACTTGTTTGCTGTTAATAAATACATAGGTAAACCTCTGTTCGAGCCTCTCAGCTCTGAAGGCTGTGAGAGCCCTGATTTCCCACTTCCCACCTCTATATTTCTGTGTGTGTCTTTAATTCCTCTAGCATGGCTGGGTTAGGGTCTCCCCCACCGAGCTGGTCTCAGCACTAAGGAGCCAACAGGTCATGGGAGAGTGAAAAGGAATTTTGCAAGAGCTCTTACCTCAGATCTTATAAACATTTTGAGGGTATGAGGCGTATGTGATACTTTTTGATGTGTGATAGATTGCATAAAATGTAATCACTGGGTAGAGCACAGTGGCTCATGCCTGTAATCCCAGAACTTTGGGAGGCCGAGGTGGGCAGATCACCTGAGGTAGGAGTTCAAGACCAGCCTGGCCAACGTGGTGAAAACTCATCTCTACTAAAAGTACAAAAAAATTAGCCAGCTGTGGTGGTGTGCGCCTGTAGTCCCAGCTATTCGGGAAGCTGAGGCACAAGAATCACTTGAACCCGGAAGGCGGAGGTTGTAGTGAGCCAAGATAATGCCACTGCACTCCAGCGTGGGTGACAGAGTGAGGCTCCATCTCAAAATAAATAAATAAATAAATAAACAAATAAAATATAATCATTTCTATTAGAGACAAAGAATAGCAAAGTAGCAAAGTAGGTGCCAAGTATCCCCACATCCTCAAATCAAATGCTGGATCACTTAAGTAGTATATCCTCAAAGAATATAAAAAACAATTTGACATGTATTAATTAGCTTATTAATCACCTCTTATCTTCTTTACAACAAAGTTAAAGATGCTTTAAGGAGAAAAAAATAAGTCATTAGAGAATTGTTGTGGTGTTATATATTTCTGTGTAATCTATGTCTATGTGATAAAGAAGTTTCCCTTCACCTTATAACAAGTGTGTATGAGTAGGGCATGCACATAAATCATCCAGAGAGCTTGGCATGTGCGCCCGGGAATAATTTGGGGGAAATGAAGAAACATCTAAAGGGAAGAGACTCTGGCAGGGTTAGTCTCTGTCTAGCTACTTAACAAGGACAGGGCTACAGTGGGAATGGCTAGTGGTTAATATATATTTGCTATTAAACACACCAAAAAGGAAAATAAGACAGGGAAATTAATGTCAAATCTTAAACAAGCATAACGAGCAAATCTTTAAAAAGTGATTTTAGCAAGTCAACTTTACTACTCTGATGACAGAAAAACATTATGACCAGTTTATTCTTGGACCATGGGGCTAGTTCATTGTTAGAAAGTTGATTAATGTAAATTTACAAACCATTTCTATAGAAACGAAGTGGATAGAACTCTTTCAATACATGCAATAACACTTTCTGATAAGTTGAAACAAAATGTTATATTTGTCTTTCTGTGCTTGGCTTATTGAACTAACATAATGTCATCCAGTTTTATCCATGTTTCCACAAATGACAGGATTTCATTCATTTTTATGTCTAAATAGTATTCCTTTTTTTGTATATTCCAACCACATTTTCTTTTTCTGTTCATCCGTTGTTGGACACCTAAGTTGATCCCATACTCTAGCTATAGTTATAGTGCTGCAATAAACATTAAGGTGTAAATGTCTTTTTGATACACTGATTTTCTTTTTAAAATTTTGGATAAATGCACAGTGGTGGAATTACTGGATCACATCATAGTTTTATATAGTTTTTTAAGAAACCTCTATCATTCTATACAGTAACTATACAAGTTTATTCCTACCAACAGTATGTAAGGGTTCTGTTCTTTGTAAATTCTCTCTTTTTCTTCGTTATAATTAACCAGTTCCAACTGTTTTTCTTGTATAATCCATTCTTTCCATCATTGAATTGTATTTACCCGTGTATTAAATGTCAGATTTTCAAACACAAGTCTGTTTCTGTCTTTAAATATTCTATTGGTTAATTGTTTCTGCCCATTTAGTGGCACACTATCTTAATTTTCGTAATTTCCAAGGTAGTCTTTCTAGGCAGACTCTCTCAAATAATTTTTTAAAAAACAACTTGGCCCTTGTTAATCTTCTGCTTGTTCATATAAATTTTAGAATTAATCAATTTATAAGAAAATCCTGGCTGGGCGCAGTGGTTCACGCCTGTAATCCCAGCACTTTGGGAGGCCAAGACAGGTGGATCACAAGGCCAGGAGATTGAGACCATCCTGGCTAACACGGTGAAACCCCGTCTCTACTAAAAATACAAAATATTAGCCAGGTGTGGTGGTGGGCGCCTGTAGTCCCAGCTACTCGGGAGGCTGAGGCAGGAGAATGGCATGAACCCGGGAGGCAGAGCTTGCAGTGAGCCAAGATCGCACCACCGCACTCCAGCCTGGGTGACAGAGCGAGACTCTGTCTCACAAAAAAAAGAAAATCCTTATAACAATATATCAGAAATGATATTTTTTAATAATTGAAATTTTCTACCTGTCAATGTCAATATTATATTTCACTTATTGAATACTTTCAGAAAAGATAATTTTTTTCTCCTTAACAGTCATAAATTGTATTTTACTTATTTTCATGGGCATTGTGTTTTTGTCACTTCATAAATGGAATTTTAATTTTTAAAAAATTTTGTGTATAGAAATGCAATAAACAAATTTTTATTTTTACTTTTTTATTTGTTGAGACAGGGTCTCACTATGTTGCTCAGGCTGGTCTTGAACTGCTGGGCTTAAACAACCTTCTTGACTTAGACTCCCCAGTAGGTGGTATTACAGACATGAGACACTGCACCTGATCAATAAATGACTTTTAATGTTGATTTTATGCTAGAAATATTGGTGAAATAACTCATTTTTTTCTTATTTCTTTTCTGTAGACATTTTAGTGATTCTCATCAGCATTTGTTATTGTTTTGATAATAACAAAAATTGTCTTTTTGTTAATAGCCATACTAACTAGGAGGGAAGATGATACCTCATTGTGGCTTTTATTTGCATTTCTCTGATGATTACTGACATTGAGCATTTTTTTCACATATTTGTTGGTCATTTCTATGTCTCCTTTGGCCTACTTTTTAAATCATATTATTTCTTCTTTTTTTTTTTTTTTTTTTTTTTTTTGGCTGTTGAAATGTTTGCCTTCCTTGCATATTCTGTATATTAATCCTCATTAGATGAATAATTTGCAAATATTTCCCCCATTCTGTAGGTTACCCTTTCATTCTGTTTATCGTTTCATTTTCTGTACAGAAGGTTTTTAGTTTGATAAAATTTCATTTGTTTATTTTTGCTTTTGTTGCCTGTGCTTTTGAGGTCTTATTCATAAAGTATTTTCCTGGAGCATCATCCTTATGTTCTAAGCATCACCCTTATGTTCTAAACATCGCCCTTATGGTGGGTTATTGGTCTCACTGACTTCTTGATTACATTTCTTACTAGGCATTTTTTTGTGTGTAGCTTTTGTCAGTGGGGTTGCTTTCTTGATTCTTTTTCAGCTAGTTTGTTGTTCATGTATAGAAATCTACTAATTTTTAAGTTGGTTTTGTATTCTGCAGTTTTATTGAATTTGTCAGTTCTAAGAGGTGTAATGTAGTCTTTTGGTTTTTTGATGTATAAGATGATGCCATCTGCAAACAGGAAAAATTTTACTTTTTTTCCTCTTTTCCACTTTGGACGCCCTTTATTTCTTCCTCTTGCCCAATACTGTCTAGGACTTCCAGTACTATGTTGAATAAGAGTGATACAGGTGGGCATTCTAGTCTTGTTGCTGTATTTAGACAAAAAGCTTCCTAGCTGTGAGTTTGCCATTGACAGTCTTTATTTTGTTGAGGTACTTCCATAAATCAATAAGAAATAGACAATCCAATGGGCAAAACACATGAATTGGCATTGCCAAAAGAGGAAACAAGAATGGTCCACAAACATAACTAAGATGTTTAATCTCATTAATAGGGAAACACAAAATAGCTTAAAAATATAATTTTAGGGCGAGGTGGCGGGCGCCTGTAGTCCCAGCTACTCGGGAGGCTGAGGCAGGAGAATGGCGTGAACCCGGGAGGCGGAGCTTGCAGTGAGCTGAGATCCGGCCACTGCACTCCAGCCCGGGTGACAGAGCAAGACTCCGTCTCAAAAAAAAAAAAAAAAATATATATATATATATATATATATATAATTTTAATTATTTTATTTACCACATAGAAATAAATATTGGCAAAGATAGAGAGCAATCAGGATTCTCATCTACTTTTTGTAAGCATATAAATTTGTGCAAAACCTTCAGAAAATAATTTAGTTTTACCTATTAAAATTGAATACATGCAAACCTAACAATCAGCAATTCTCCTAAGCATATTCTTTATATAAATATTAATTCTCAATACAAATACACTATATAAATTCACCGGAAGGCATGACAAAATCATCAACATCAGTATTGTTGCTATGGTGAAATAAAGTAAAATAAAATAACACAAATGTTTATGAAGAAGACAATGACTAAATAATCATACCATGTTCAAATAGACAAACATTATATGATAGTGGAAGTGAATGAATATGATATTTATCAAAATAAAGTGGAAACAAATGTTAGAAGAATATGTGCATTAATTCATTTATGAAACATTTAAGATAGGCAAAACTAAATATATATGTATATGTGTGTATATATCATATATCATGTTGAAGTCATATGTCATTACCATATGTCATATAGGAATATAGATACAGACATGTTAAAATAGGTAAACATAGGAATCTTTGGGTTGGCCATGCAAGGATCAATATTTAATAAGTTTTCTATGTGATTCTGATGGCTTTCAGATTTTAGAGCCAGGCTGTTATTTTTATGGAAGTCTATATGTTTTTCTTTCTTATTACATCATTATAATACTCCAAATCTAGTTGTTTGTCTGTCCTGGTCTTTGCTCATTTATAATTTCACCTAGAGAACTAAAAGTTAAGATTTCAAAAAAATATTTCTTTTAATAAGTAGCCATTATATAAAGACTCAAAGAAAGCATTAAAATTATTATCTTAACCATTGTTTATACAGCTATAATCTTAGATTTCAGAACTGTTTAGAGAATATTAAGAATATTACTAATAAACCAACAGTAGTCTTATTATTTCAGTTTTAAAATGTTATACCATATTGTGCTGCATATTGTTTACACAACAGCATTGATATTTGTAATGCACTTGTTTTATTTCAACAAATATTCTATATGATAATAATGCATAATAAAAATACTTTTTAAAGTAATTGCCTTCAAAATTACTCATTATTGGTTTTATCACATTACATGCATCAGAAGCCATAATCATTATCTCGATTTTCATTACAGAAATATATTCAGTTTATACCTTGGCATTATTCTGATTACACAGAGTCCTATTAAAATTAGTAATGGAGCAAAGCTAAAAATGTACAAATATTCAATATGTATATGTGTGACAACTTTCCTTAATGACAATGTATTCAAAATATGTAGCTCTTTCACCCAGGAAGTTGGTAAACATTTTCTGATTTGTGAAATAGGATTTTATATTTCAGTTTAGCTTGAGAGACAACTGTTATTTTACATAAAATGAGATTACTGGTGTATAAGAAATTGCAGTAATGCTAAGAAAAATCAAAGGGACGTTTTTATTAATGGACTATCAATCTCGAGAGTTTTTTATTATATTTATTATGTCACTATTTTTATATTGTATAAGAAAAGTTGATTTCTCTAATTGTTTCCAAAATTCTTAAACCACCAGCTTATGTAGGCATTACATGAGAATAAGTTTAAGAATCATTTTACACTGCTCTGCTGTTGTCTAAGAAATCCAGAAATGTCTGAACAAATGAGTGTACACTCATAAATGTAAGAGCCATAGGGAATCCACAGATGCCTAGAGAATTTATTTCTCATCTAGAGCTGCCTTCAGTCGCAGAATCATACTAGAAAGCATCAATTTTATTTCATCCCAAGACAATACACTCTAGTCTGGAAAATGAGTTAGGATCACATCACATTCAGATGTCAATGGCCAACTTTCAATAAACAATATATGAAGAAGCTCAGAAACCAAATGGAGAACATAATGAACTCTCCTGTTACATAACTCTACTTTTAGGACCAACTCAAAATCACACACGCAAAAAAATATACAAAAAAACAAAACAAAAACAAAAACAACCCTGCCATCCCTCAAATTTTGTGTCTTCTCTCTCCAAGGTAAGAATTTTCAGAAAGGAAAGACAAAGCAGTATTAAGCACATTTTATATTCTAAGGAATTGAGCTGACACAGAGAAGAAAACAAAAGAAAACATTATATATTGAATGAAGGAATGATGAATGAATAGATAAATTAATCTAGTTGTTTAAAATTACACCCAAGTGTTATAGAGAATTCTTTGTCAAATGACTCTACTCTGAAGACAGTGTTACAGCTTCAATTAGTGGGAAATTAATGAAGCTTTAGAAAAAAATGTTTATATACACACACACATATAGCTTCAGTTTTTAATTTACCTTAATGACATTCCATTATATTACAAATCAAATTTGAAGAGAAATAAAAAAATAAGAGGTCTTAGTGTTTTCTAGAAACGATCCTTGAAGTATAAAAATATGATAATTGTATAACAACATAAATGAGCAGAATTATATCTTTGTATTTAAAATATCTTGAATATACACATTTGTAATTAAATTACTTCTATTTTTCAGTTAATTAGAGTGAATGTTTCAAGCAATAACCTTGGTTTATCTTTTACCAGAATACCACATTATTGGGCATTGACTTCGATTTAGCACGTCTTCTAAAAGACAACGAACACTGAACAATTGCTTGTGAAATGAATAAATGGACAGGCACATGCTAAGCACACTCTTCCTTTAGACAGTACTGTAGGCAAGTTCTCCAAGATCAATTAGATTGACTGTTTACAAGTTTATCTTCAAGAAATCAATTCACTTGAAAATGAGGTGGGTGATTTACACCTTTTAAACTACGTAGATAACTGCTAATTGAATCAGACAGCAAACATGATTTAATACCTGAATATTATGATAGATTAGCTAACCAATTAGACATAAAAACTGATAAATCAACAATAACATATGCTTATATATTTATATAGTTTATGAAAGGTTTACATCTATTATTCCACTTTTTCAAAATAAGTAACTAGAATTAAGCAAGCATGACTTGCCTCTGTTAAGTCTGTAAAAATTAACAAAGTCAGAACTTAGAATTTATGTTTCTGTCTTATTTATTTATTTATGTCTACTTTATTTTTACCTTATGTGAATTTTTAATTCACAAATAAAAATTGTATATATTAATCATGTACACACAACGTTTTGAAATATGTATACAATGTGGACTGGTTCAGTTGAGTTAATTAACATATTACCTAACATACTTTTTATTGTTTGTGGAAAGAACACTTAAATTCTACTCTCTTAGCAATTTTCAGAATACAATATATGTTATTCACCATAGATACCGTGTTGTACAATACATCTCTTGAACTTATTCCTCCTATCTAACTGAAATTTCATATACTTTGACCAACATTTCCCCAGCCCCTGATAACAAACATTCTAATTTCTGCTTTCGTGAGTTCGACTTTTTTAGACTCCACATATAAGTGGTAACATGTAGTATTTGTCTTTATGTGTGGCTTATTCCACTTCACATAATGCACTCCAGGTTCATCCATGTTATCTCAAATGGCAAGACTTCCTTCTTTTTGAAATTGTTTTAAAGCTGAGTAATATTCTTGCGTGTGTGTGTATCACATAGATATGTGTGATATGTGTGTGTATCACATATATATGTGTGATATGTGTTATATCTATAAATGTTATACATAACAATAAACATGAAAGTGCAAACATTTCTTCGATATACCGATTTCCTTTTCTTTGAATAAGTGCTCAGTCGTGGTTTTACTAAATTACATGATAGTTCTGTTTGTAGTTATTTGAGTTCTCCGTAGAACTCAATAGGTAGCTAATATTCCTACCAACAGGGTGTAAGAGTTCCCTTTTCTCTACATCCTAAACAGCATTTGTTCTTTTTTGTCTTTTTGATAACTGCCATTTCAATAAGTGTGAGGTGATACCTCATTGTTTTAATTTGCATTTCTCTAAAGATTAGTAATGTTGAGCATTTTTTCACATATATTTGTATGTCTTTTTTTGAGAAATGTCTATTTAAGTCTTTTGCCCAATTTTAATTGGGTTATTTATGTTTCCTATTGAGTTGATTAAGTTCCTTACAAATTTTTGATATTAATCCCTTATTAAATGATTTGCAAATTCTCCCATTCCGTAGGTTGTCTCTTCACTCTGTCGATTGTTTCCTTTGCAGTTCAGAAGATTTTTAGTTTGACGTAAATCTATTTGTCTATTTTTGCTTTTGTTGCCTGTGCTTTTGGGGTCATATCCAAAAATTTGTTGCCCAGACCAAATGTCAGAGAGCTTTTTTCTTATGTTTCTTCTAGTAGTTTTACAGTTTAATGTCTTATGTCTAAAATTTTAATCCATCTCGAGTTGATTTTTGTGTGTGGTGTGATATAAGGATCTAATTTCATTCTATATGTGGATTTTCACTTTTCTCAACACCAGTTGAGAAGAAACTATCCACTGTGTTTTCTTGGCATCTTGATAAAAAATAAACTGAACGTAAATATGTGAGTTTATTCTAGACTCGTTATCCTGTTTCATTGGTCCATTTGCCTGTTTATATACCACTAAAATGCTTTTTTAAGTTACTGTAGCTTTGTAGTATATTCTGAATTCAGGTAGAATGAAAACTTCAGATTTTTCTTTTCTCAAGATTTCTTTGGCTATTTGGGAGCTCTGTGGTTCCATGTGAATTTTTGGATTGCTTTTTATCAGGTTTTCATTTTCAAATTCAATGTGATTTTTACTACATGATAACCTATGAAATATTATTTCAGATATAGATAATAAAGCCATATACACACATGAATACACATATAGACACAATTATATAGAATTACACTGAAATACTATGATACTTAATTTGCCATGTGTAATATTATAAAAATAGAAAATTTGTGTAACTGCTAACACTATTATTTTCTACATTTTACCTTTTAGCTATAAAGTAATCTCTCATTACACAGACCATATATTTGAAGATATTTCGATGGATTGAATTCTGGCTTCCAGTAGAGTATTTTTTCTTTCAGATGAAATAGAACAACAATATCAAAAGGAAGTAAAAAAAAAAAAAAAAACTTCAGAAAACTTAAAAGGAGGAAAGACATAGGTAATTGGGATAGCTGATTTCAAACATTTTTAAAACATTTACATGAACGAAAAGGAATTTGTTCTCTCTTTCATCAAATTCTGGCATTAAGATAAGTAGACTTCATGAGATGTCACGTTTTTTGTGCAAGCAAGGTTTATCTAGAGTTTTGGACAATACAGGACTGAGGGAATATAAGCAGATGCTTATGCCCCAAAGGAAAGTTGAGCCTTCATCTCTGTAGTTACATTTGATGTACATATTGGAATGCTGTACTTTTCATCTCAAAAAATTCTAAGCTGAATAAGATAATTTGATCATCAGAAAGAAATAATTCCTTAGGACAGGCTGTTTTCTTAAAATCTGAGAATTCTAGTTTCAGAAATTGACATACGAGTACAAATAACTTGTGAGGGGTGACATCTGTGAAAGGTAAAGGGAGGAAGCATGATTTGGTAGGGAGAACTATTGGACGTCATGATTTTAATTTGACAGTTGCTATCCACCAATAAGAAGATCCAGAGCAAATGATTAAGTCCCTGCACAATTGACTCAGTTTTTAACTGGGAGCTATTTTAAGTACAATGTGCCCATAGCAACATCATCTTACACAGCTATTGTTCTTACTTAGCTGGGGCTACGCTGACCTTGGCTTGAAAGCTGAAGCAAGCCCCAAAGGAACTAGCAGTTGGAAACCATAAACTAATTATATTTTTCAGAGGTGGGTTGGATTTATTTTCTTGAATAGAGACCCTAGAGCTTATATCTGTGCCTGCCAACTACTGACACCTCACTTTCATATCTCCTGTATCATTTATTAGTTAATTCTGTTGGTTCTACCTTCAGACTCTCTGTCTCACCATATCAGGGGAACCCACCCCCAATATTTCAACATAAATTCTTTCTATTTTCCGTAAGTGTCAGCCTGTCTGAGAAATGAAGAGAAAGAGTACAAAGAGAGGAATTTTACAGCTGAGTAACTGGGGGTGATATCACATATCGGTAGGACCATGATACCCACCTGAGCCGCAAAACCAGCAGATTTGTATTAAGGATTTTAAAAGCGGAGGGGGTGTAAGAACAGGGAGTAGGTCACAAAGATCACATGCTTCATAGGGCAAAAAGGAGAACAAAGATCACATGCTTCTGAGGAAACAGGACAAGGGCAAAACAGAATTCCTGATAAGGGTCTATGTTCAGCTGTGCATATATTGTCTTGACAAACATCTTAAACAACAGAAAACAGGGTTCAAGAGCAGAGAACCAGTCTGACCTCAAATTTACCAGGGTGGGGTTTTTTTCCCCACCCTAATAAGCCTGAGGGTACTGCAGGAGACCAGGGCGTATTTCAGTCCTTACCTCAACCTCATACGTTTATTCTTCACACATATATCAAATCACTGTTTTGTTCTCAAATTTTCTGTCCTTATCCCCAAGTCATCTCCTATCCTTCATATCTTTTAACTCTCTGGTGGATTACCATCTTACTCTTAAGTTTAAACAAACCCTACATTACCTAGTCCTCTCATTATTATTATTTTACTTTTGTCCTGAGTCGTGACCTTCCCTTTTTCTGTTCCAAGGTTATTATTACCTAAATATGACCTTCCGGCCTTAGGGCCTTGAATTTGCTATTCTCTCTTCCCTTCAGATATATACAGGTCTTTGATAAAGTGCCACCTTTTCAGAAAGCCTTTCTTTCATTATTTAAAAATGTAACCCAAAACAAAATTCCGCATTGGAACAAAGCACTACCATTTCTCTCTTCCTGCTTTATTTCTCTTTATGTAATTTATCAACAATTGTTAATTACTATCTCCAGAGCCTAGACATCCCTTGGCATTTGGTAGGTTTTCAAATTAATACTTGTCGAATAAACAAACCATCAAAAATTATCAAATTTGTACTTTCAGTATCTGCTGGTAATGAGAACTGAGTTTTTACATGTTATTCTGTATGGAACAATGTGTAATATGGATACGTATTATACTAATATGGATATTATTGAGAGATTAGGTCAAACAGATAGAAAAACAGCCAGGAGATTATTGGGAACAAAACCAGTATAAAGTGATTGATAACATAAGAAATATTATTCAAAATAACATTGATATTAACATTGTGGCAGGCATATGACAATTACTTCATTTCTTTAATTCAGACTATGTCCTTAAATGGGCATTAGTATCATGTAGCTTATTAAAGGAAATAGATTTAGAAAAGTCAAGTATGTAATCAAGTTTTTGTTCACATGGAGAAGCAGGGATTGTCATTCTCAAGCCTTTATTATTTCCACTACATTGTAGGAATTAAGGATAAAAATATTTTATAGGAATTATGAAATGATTTAATAAATTTAACCAAAAATTATTAATTTCTCAGTCTCATGGATGTCCCACAGCTTGATATAATATTTATTCCAGCCTTGTATTAAAGGATGTTGTTGACCAGAAGTCTTATCAATTAGATAACCTGTCAATTAACACATATTTTGTATGACATATGGATTATATACTATATTCTAAAGTAAATGTTATTAAGAAAATTATAACAAAAGAGAAAATATATTTAGTATTCACTAAGTGGAAGTGGATTATCATGTCTCCATCCTTGTCATCTTCCCATTGAGTAGGCTGAGGGGAAAGAGGAGGAGCAGGTGTTGGACTTGTCTCAGGGGCATCATATGCTGAAGAGGTAGGAGATGTCAAAGGGAAGGTAGGAGGGACACGGTCAGTGTAATTAATGAAAATACATTGCAATTTCTGTCTTTTTTTTTTTGGTTTGCTTTTCTATTTCTCTAAAAATGTTTTTATATGATGGCCATCTTTCTTCCACTGTTTGCTTTAGGTTCAGTGCCCATATCATAGAAGGACTCATGTCATAAAAGAAGTCAAATGCAATCTTGAATGATTGGAACCCTTTTGCCAGATTACTGAATGTCAATTTCTTTTCCGGCCCTGCTGCTTCTACCTCTTCTTCCTCATTATCTGGCACTGGATTGGAAATGCCCATTTCCCTCAAGTCGCCTTCTGTTATTCTTCTAGTGTGCTGCCTACTAACTCTTAGATTTCTCCAAGGTCCATATATTGGAACCCTTCACCATCCCCACACCACCTTTTGTGGGTTTTTTGTTTGTTTGTTTTGTCATATCGATGATCTCTTTTATGATTTCCTTAATTAGCTCTGTCATAAATCCTGTGAAGTCATGCACAACATCTGGACACAGTTTTTCCAGCAGGAATTTATTGTCTCAGGCCTAATGGCTTTTACGGCTTTTTGTATGACAATACTGGCATCTTCAATAATGTAATCCTTCCAGAATCTCATAACATTCTATCAGAGTTCTCTTTCACAGCACTGATAATCCTTTCCATAAAGTACGATGTGCAATGAGACTTAAAGGTCCTTATTACCACCTGATTTCAAGGCTGAAATATATATATATTTTGGTGTGGGGCAAGTTGACCACTTTGACATCTTCAATATTGAGTTCACAGGGTTTTGTGTGCCCAGGGGCATTGTTCAATATCAAAAGCACTTTAAAATGCAGATCCTTAGTGGCAAGGTATTTTCTGAATTCGAGGACAAAGCAATGGAACCAATCCAGAAAAAAAGGGCTCTTGTCCAGGGCTTCTTTATGTGAAACCAAAAGACTGACAGCTGGTTATCTTTTCCCTTCAAGGCTCAGGGGTTAGCAGCTTTATAGATAAGACCTGTGCTGATGGTAAATTCAACTGCATTTGCACAAACTATCCCTTCCTCCGTTAAACCCTGATACTCCTTCTGTTTCTTACTAATGAATACCCTTTGTGGTGTTTTTGTTTGTTTGTTTTTTGTTTGTTTTTGTTTTTGTTTTTTTCAGGATACGGCATTTTTGTCTGCAATTCAAAACCTCTTCAGGCAGATATCCTTTCTCCTCAATGATTTTCTTAATGGCATCTGGGAACTCTTTTGCTCCCTCTTGGTTCTCCTGCTAACCTTGACATTTTTAAAGCCAAACCTCTTTCCAAAATTATCAAACCAGCCTTTGCTGGTATTGAATTCTCCAGCTTTAGATCTTTCACCTTCCTTTTGCTTTGTTACATAATGCATTTCTTTTTCTTGAATCATATTAGAGTTTGTAGGTATGCCTTACATATAGCAATAGTATACCCACATAAATATTGCATATTCAATATAAGACAAGTGTTTCACAAAAAGTGCAGGTTTTGTGAAGCAGCAGCAAGCCTTCACAAATTTCCTCTTCTTTGTTTTACAAAAGTCTATATGCTGGATTCATGTATTTTAAAATGATGGGGAACTGCCATGGCAGACCTCAATCCATGGTACATGTCAAGCATTTCAACTTTTTCCTGCAACGTCATGATTTTGTTTCTTGAGGGCACTTCCAGGCAACACTAGGGGTACTTCATATGAGTCCCCTGGCATTATTCAAGGTTTGTGGTATTGGACAAAGCATGATAAAAATATGCAAAAACTATAAGAGTTCACTTTTTACTGTAATATGCAATTCATTGGAGAGATGAGCGGCTCTTGCAGAGATGATCAACATCACAGGGACTTTTAAGTGTATATTCACACTTGAAGTAATTGCAATAGCAACAGGCGCTGGCTACAAAATTATTACAGTGGTATGTTATATACTACAATTAATTATATGCAGTTAAATTAATACTGCATCTTAACATTTGTTTACATTTTTTTCTACTGTGAATGGCACCATGTATGGTTTGTGTGTGTATGCATTCATTTTGATATATTCTAACTTCTTATAATAGAGTTGTGCATATTTTATGTTAACAAATGATAAACCATTATCTACATATATTTTATGCATTCATAATATATATTTTTTATATTTCTATGCCATGTGATTAATTTGCAAGTTTTTTCAAGTTGTTGCAAATCTCAATAGAATTTTCCAATATATTTATTTTAAAAGTCTGCATACAAGTAGAACCCACACAGTTTGAACCAATGTTGTTCAAAACTCAACTGTGTAAACAATTAATATAAACTAAGTGGCAGGTATTAAAAATAAAATTTTAGAACCAATGGGTAAAAATATCATGAGTGTATTAGTCTATTTTCATGTTGCTGATAAAGACATACCTGGAACTGGGAAGAAAAGAGGTTTTATTGGACTTACAGTTCCACATGTCTAGGGAAGCCTCTGAATCATGGTGGGAGGCAAAAGGCACTTCTTACATGGCAGTGGCAAGAGAAAAATGAGGAAGATGCAAAAGTGGAATCCCCTGATAAAACCATCACATCTCGAGAGTTATTTACTGCCATGAGAACCGTATGGAGAAAACCAGCCCCATGATTCAAATTCTCTCCCACTGGGTCCCTCCCACAACACTTTGGAATTATGGGAGTAAAATTCAAGATGAGATTTGGGTGGGGACACAGAGCCAAACCATATCAATGAGGATTTTTTCTAATTTAGAGATTAACACATGTACACACAAACATAACAACAGCAACATCTCTAAAGAATGTGGTGTTTTAACCAGAGTCTCCATGGAGAAAATGAACAAGAATTTAAGAATATTCAGCCCCAAAAGAATAGTATGCATGGAAGGCCAGAGTCAAGAAAGAATGAGGCATAGCTGAGTGGATGTATTTATGCTGAGCTTATTTTTCTAAGGTAAGTGGATCTTATCCTGAGAGTAATTGGAAGCCATTTAAGTATTTCAAGCAGGGGACTGAAGTGATCAGAATTGTAGTATCAGGAAATTCCTTTTTTGGTTATGTTGGAGGCCAAATTGACAAGGAGCATCTGCTGGTATGTAGTCCCCCATGCCTTGATAGTTGACTGAAACTATTCTCACTAACGTTAGCAATCACCGGCTTGTTGCTAAATATAGTTTATATTTCTCATCTGTTATTTTCCTTGACTTTCTACTATCATTACATATATATATATGTATATGTATGCACGTGTGTATATATAGGTATATATATGTGTGTGTATGTGTATATATAGTGATGGAAACTATCAATGACTTTATATTGACCCAGATCTGGATTATGTCATTTTGTCCTATTATTCTTAGCTAAACCAATCAGTTCAAGAGTCAACCCCTGGCCATGGAAATTTATATCACATTCTCGATAGACAGGTACAAAGGAGGGATAAAAAGGTAAAAGAGTTTGGTGTACTGACAGAAGAGTGGCTGCCATTTGGGCCATAGCTCCTCATAAAGTGAAGAAGTATTTACAAGAGTTAAGTTGAAAATTATTGAATGGTAAATGTTGCTCTACGTGGCCATGTTTACATTCAACAAAGTGAGGCTAATAATGTTATCAAGTATGTATGTTTCAATCGTTTTTTGAAAGCAAAGTTATTTAACTGAATTTCTGAAATTATTAATTAACCTGTGCTTTAACTTTGTCATTCCAATTGTTTTCAGGCCTCATGGGCTAAATTCAGTCAACATACCTGTTTTTGTTAGGTTGACAGAATGCTCTAAAAAAAGTGTTCCAAGATACTTAGTTCCAATGCCTCCTACCAAACTATTGCTTCAAATAGCCTCTTTATCTATAAATGAAAACTGCCTAATCCTTAGTGGCATTTGAGTTTAAAGCTCAAATGAAAACAAACATATATGTAAAACATGAAGTATAAAAACTAAATATCAACCTACAGTGTTTTCATTCTTTAAATACCATTATTCATATAGCTCATAATCTTGTGAGATATATTTTCAGGCAAACATAAAGTATTGCTTTAAGCAAAACATTTTTTTAAGATTTGCAGGTTTTTGTGTTTAAACAAAGCAGTTTCTTAAATTATTAAGAAATAATACAAATGCAACTCTTTCTTAGGCATATGTAACCAATCCCTAAGGCCTGCTCTTAAGAATTTTGAGGTCTTCCAATGACATGGAAGTGAGAAATCTAAATATCATAACTACTTAGTGCAAGTATGCCCTTGTGTTATATATTTGTCTTCTCCACCCACTCCAAACCTCACAACTCATTTCACACTACCCTATATACTTGAAATAGCATACTGATTAATGTTCACTCTTTTCCCTCTTTCTGAAATAATTTTTTCTTTTTCTCTGCACTCCTTCCCAAGCCCATCTGTTTAGTGGCAAACCCACCTGCTTCAACTGCTCCTTTGTCTTTCCCCCCCCCACCCTTAGCAGTTTCTATAACTGCTGATAAAAACTTTCTCCTTTGGAATTGTGAACTCATTTGGGTGAGAATTCTAAGGGGCTTGACCTGTTTTCCTTTCTACCCATTTCCATATGAAAGCCGGACACTCATAAATAATGCTTGGGGTAATAATATAACTTGGAATATTAAAAGATTTATCTTCTCAAACCAGTAGAGATGCATAGAAATCTGAAATGTACACTTTTGATTTACAGCTTAGGTGGAAAATATATAAAGATTTAGCACTAGATATATAAAAAAAAAGATTTTACACAGCTTACCTAAAAAATAAGAGTAACATTTGTGTTTTCCTCTAAAGACAACTAGAAAAGAATTTCAGAGAATAATTTTTATAATTCAATATTTACAATGTATACTGTCGACATATATATTCTGTTATGGATACCGATGGATTGATTTACAATATTTCCATTTTATGTTTGTTTGCAAATAATTTTTCTGTTAAAACTGTAAAAATCGATCATCACTTAGAATACTGTCACTTTTTCTCCCCATAATTTATAAAAATTTTAATATAGCAACTCTTCCTTCCTGAACACATACACACATACCTTTTACTGAATATCAAAAAAGGTATTATTTTTAAAATAATAAAATCACCAGGGCCATTTATCATTGATACATATCACTCCAAAAGACTGATGTTTCTTAATGAGAACAATGCAGTTGATGATAGGGTAGCAATTTCTTCAAAAGTGGTTATTATACTTTCCAGTAGTTTTGTGTTTATAATATAGTACAAGTCTTATGCATATCCTAAAATTTCTATATCACAACCATCTGGAATAGGATATTTTGTTTTATAGGATCCATATAATTCTATGCTCATGATGTGCAAATATAAAACATATTGATTAAATTAGAGTACAAATAATATATAGATAACTTTATTTTTTCCATAGGGGGCCGACAAAAAGGAGGCTTCTTTGATAAATTTGTTTTATGTGGATATTACTTTTTCCCTTTTCTGTGCTCAAGTAGATGTTTGTGCTTCTATGATAACTCTTATCATCTTATTTCTTGTATTCAGATTATTTGTGCATTTATCTGCCCTTTAAAGTGTATTTTTAAAAACGAGAGGTAGAGGATTTTTTTTCACTTTCTCATAGGCTATAGCACCTACCAGACCATTTTTGTACATTGATACATATTTATTTAAGTAAATGCTTAAGAAATATATTAAATTTCAGTTTTATATAAACCTACCATATAGATTTTAAAATTCAATTTTATTGTGTTTTATGCTAAAGCTTTGTTGTATAGCAACCTAGTAGTGCAATACATTATTTAGATGTAAAATTGATGTAATTACTATGGAAAAATATTAATATCCGTGGTAAACATAACTAATATATTAAAATGTGTAACATTTATATGTAAATAAATATATATAATTTTTTTGAATTTTTCAGTAAGCTACTCAACTCAGCTATTTCAGCATTTTTCTATTAAAACAATCATTTCATATTTCAAAGACCAAAACAGCCATTTAGAGAGACATGTATTTAACTTACATCAAAATTCTGAAGCTCTCCTGGTAAGAAGTAAACCACAAAATGAGAAGAAAACTACACTCACACTCATTTTCCTTAGCCCATAACATAAGAGTTCAAAAGGAAAGAAGCACTTTTCATCAAGAATGGACTGTCAAATGCACCGGAGGTTGCTGTAGACTGTGCCAGGAAATTTGTAGAAGCAAGTACACAGAGGCTCACAACAATTAGTGGTTAATTCAGATGTGACCTAGATCAGCAGTGACTAAATGCCGTTAACATTACATCAGCAAAGCAAAGTGCAAAGATAGCCATCCTCCATTTTTCTGTGGAGAATGATTTCTGCTTAAAGAATATGATGTATAAAAGTCCTCATCCTAGTAGTTGCTGCTTCAGAAGTAGGTGAAAGAACACTTGCTTATTTTTTACTGCAAAGAGTGCTGTGACAATTGTGAGGTCATCAGTTCAAAGGATAGCCTGAGATCAGTTTCCAGTCAAGAAGACAAGACAAAGAAGCAAACTACAAAATGTGTATAATATGAGTATGTGTATGTATACATATTATTATATATAATCTATATATATTATATTTTTCTCAATTATTGAAGCTGAAAAAATTGATCAACTTACATTTCATAATCTGTTGGCTATCACAAACTCAAAATAATACTTACGAGATTAGAAGTAATCCTTCAAATTTATGGACAACATATTAGTGAAAACATTTGAAATTTTCATTTTTGTCCCTTGAAAATGGTCACACATATGCAATTTCATATGGATCATCATAGATGTATATAACTTCACAGAATTTCAGCTGCAGTCATTCAAGCAATGTGAAGGAAAAAACTCATTAAATATATACAAAAATGTTATTCTCAGCATTGACCACATATGAATACACAAATGGAATATTTGTTAGATATCATCAATGAAGTAAGTTGGTTATATTTTAAAGTTGCATAAAATAATCATTAGATTTATCAGTAAAAATATGGTTGCTACTCATCAAATTAGGCACTGTTAGTCTAATTTAATAAGGAGATTTTTAGAAAGATATTCTTGTTTATCACTAAAATGTGAAAATCGACATCATTTAATAACTCACAGGGGTTAGGTTGTATGCCAATATTTCAGAACCTGACCTCAAATGTCAATTAATTTTCAACATCAGTGTAACCTTCCATGTGGAACTTTCCACTACTGCACCATTACTCAGATCTTTGTGATTTTTACTTTATTCTTCATTCTTTAAGTGATTATCAGTTTATTACATTTTATTACTATTAAAATTAAAACAGAAATTGATGAAAAAATAAAAAGTAGTTGACTAAGGAGTCTTGTAGCATGTAGGCATGTTATTCAGTAATAATTAGTGAGTGCCTAACAAGTGACTAGGCTCTGTGAGATGCTGAGGATAGAAGACAAAGTGTCTGCTCACTGGGTCAAATATAGTTAAACAAGAGCTAAAATTTTTTTACTTCATTTAAATTTTCTATTTTTAATTTTTGTGGGAACATAGGTATATATGTTTATTTGTGTACATGAATGCAATGAGCAATAATCACATCATGAAAAATTGGGCCTCCATCTCCTCAATCATTTATTACATTTATTAAAATATCACTAGTGCCAGTATTAAGGAGGGAAATTTAAATTCCACATGAAACAAAATAAAAATAAAAAATATCTTTTACCTGTAGACAATTCCCTTAAATGAATTAATTCACAAATGGAAATCTGGATAAACCTTCATAAGACACCATTGTTATGGTTTAAATTATGACATTTTGATATGACCAAGTACGATATCTGAGGGAAAAAAAACAAGTTGTAAAACTAGTTTATAAGCTTTCATTTTCAAGTTAATATTTTCAGTGGTATATTAAATATACCACGAGTAGATATGTGTCTTGAATGTTTAGATGTTTCTGCCGTTAAGTGTATCCTCAGACTAGAAAATGAATGGATCAAAGGTACTCACGTTACCTCTACACACAGACTCAGGAGTTACTCTCTAAGTTATAAGTTATTAAATAGTTTCATGTGGCAAGCAGTCCACAGCATAACTGTGAAATCTGAAAAATCCCTTGAGAAGTTCACATTTAAATTTCTTGTTTTTACCAGAGCTGAAAGCAAACTATGTTCAGTAGAAAAATATTACCATTTATGTTTAAGGAAGGGATACGGCAGGCTGCTACATTGCAGAAATTCTATGCCAATTAAGTATTTGGTAAATTAAGCAAATAAGGATGTGAAAAATTAGTTTCACTTTGAAATTCATATGCATAGATTTATATGATACTAAAGATGGTAAAATTTGAAAATGGATGGGAAATTTTCCAATCATTGTCAGCAGTTTTGATCAGGAGAGAGGAAGTCTCAGTATGTGTTTATGTACATTATCATCCAAAACATTGTCTTCATCATCATCTTCATCATCATCCCCATACTCATTTTCATCATCACCGAAGCTAGTTGCCAAGTATTATTTTAATAATCACATGTATGCTAACTCAGATTTTCCAAATAATAAATTAGATTTTTATGAAAGAGGAAATCACTGTATGGAGATATTTCAAATGAATTGCCCAAGGTCACATAGCTGGGAAATGGCAGTTGGGATTTTAGCCTGTGCTGTCTGGTTTTATAGTTCTTTCCTTATATTGTTAAAAAAAAAAAAAATTATATTATTACTTTAAAGTGTTGGAATAACAAATTTTCTAGGGTTCTTATACATGAGAAGGTTTAAAAAAGAGACTCAGAAGACCAATTTTTCTTATATTTGGATTGCCTTTTGCAGACACTATTTTAGAAGCAATGGTTCAGAGACAAAGGTGCTCCTAAGCATGGAGACACAATTAATGGGTTTTGACTGACTGACTGACCAACGGAGGTAGTAACACATCAGTGAAAGTAAACTGTTGTAACTGTTAACACTATTTGTTTACAGTGAACCATTCCCCTGATATTTATGCTTTATATGGTACCTTTATGCATTAACTTTAGGTTTAGTTATGTGGCTTTCTTTAGACAATTTAACAATCGTAAGCATTACACGAATAGAAATCTGATAAACACTTGCAAACTGGGCTTGTTCTCTTGCATTACAGTCTCCATTTAAGGAACCCAAGCTATCTATATGCAGAAAACACAGGTAGAGATTGCAGTGCTGTACCCTCCCAGATATTTATAACAAGGCTCCAATCGTGTGGGTGGAAGTCTGTTGAGATTTTGTTTTAGTCCAGCTCAGCATTTGAGTGACCCAAATCACCCAAATCACCTCCCCATGGAGCAAAATTGTTCAGCTGAGTCCAGCCAACTCGCCTAATTATTAGAAGTAATAAACTATTGCTATCATAAATCCTTACTTATTGGTATGGTTGTTACACAGCTACAGGCAATTAAAACACAGGGCATCTTGTTGACCAACTTTGCCAGGACTCTCCTTTCGGTGAAGAAAAATAATTTATAGGAACATACTGAAATCTCATCTGACACTGTGATTATTTTATACATATATTGAGTAGGCACTAGGACACAATATACCATCAAGGACCTTTGTAATTCTAAGCTATTTTGGTGGCAAATACGCCATATATTAAATTTTTCACTGAAATTTGATGCTACATTCTAGAAAACCATGATTTCTTTCGAAATATCTTCCATGGATATATATACATATGCATATGTATGTTGTATGTAACCTTATATACATATATGTATATATGCAAATATACATGAAAAATATACATGAATTTTTTTGAGAAAAATAAAGGTTTTCTTGACTGAATGACCCAGTAGATATTTAAAGGAGAAAAAAATCACTAGGTTACCAAGATTACAGTGATTCTATTCATGGATAAAACAATAACTTTCCCCATGTGATTATCATACTTTCAGATGTCAGTGTTGCAGAGTCAGGGATAAAGTTGTTTACATTAGAGAGTTAGCCATTTACAGGAAAGGGTTCAAGGTCTGTCGATTTGGAATACTAATGCTAGGTAGAAACTTCTTCCTCATTTTTACCATACTACCTTCTTTCCTGTATAAACTATATCTTTGTGTATTTTTAAAACACTGCCATTAATAAAAAATAGCAATAATGTCATCAAATAATAATAGAATATAAATAGAATAATTTATTATAACTAATTTTTTCATTTTAACAGAAGTTACTAGTATTTTGGAAGTTTTTACTATTCACACATGCCACCTGTGCATTTATAAAAATAATAGTATGTGGAGACACTAGCATCTTTTTATTAATCTTATTTTAATGTTTCTAATTTTTTCAGAATCAACTTTTGCTATCTTAGTCATCTTGTTTTCATCAGAAAAAAAATAATGTCTCTTTTATGACTCTGTGAATAGTCATTGTAATTTTGGCTATTTAGATGATCAATGAGATGAAAATTTTATTCAATTTTAAAATATATAACAGTCAATTTCATTAAATTTCCACAGATTATTTATATAATCAATTATTAATGAATATAAAATTTGAAATAAATCCATTTCTATTCACAAAATTTAAGGACACAGATAGAAAGGAATACAGTTGGAGAGATTTTGTTTAATTCCAACCAAAGATTTTGAGAACTATATAAATATTTCCTAATTCTAACCAAAATCCATATATGCAATAAACAGTATAGGATATCTTTAAAACATGTTTACAAAAAATTATTGTATTTTTCTGCCTTTTAAAAATTGAACTCTTTAAAAATCACATCATATATTAAAAAAAGCTATGCAAACTTTTTTCATCAAATTCATTTTGTAAAATAAATATTCATTAATTTATTGATTTTTTTGATAGAGCATTTATTATTATTATTATACTTTAACTTCTAGGGCACATGTGCACAACGTGCAGGTTTGTTACATAGGTATACATGTGCCATGTTGGTTTGCTGCACCCATCAACTCTTCATTTACATTAGGTATTTCTCCTAATGCTGTCCTTCCCCCAGCCCACCACCCCCCGACAGGCCCCGGTGTGTGATATTCCCCATCCTGTGTCCATATGTTCTCATTGTTCAACTACCACCTATGAGTGAGAACATGTGGTGTTTGGTCTTCTATCCTTGTGATAGTTTGCTTAGAATGATGGTTTCCAGTTTTATCCATGTCCCTGCAAAGGACATGAACTCATCCTTTTTTGTGGCTGCAAAGTTTTCCATGGTGTCTATGTGCCAGATTTTCTTTAATCCAGTCTATCATTGATGGACATTTGGGTTGGTTCCAAGTCTTTGCTATTGTGAATAGTGCCACAATAAATATACGTGTGTATGTGTCTTTATAGTAGCATGATTTATAATCCTTTGGATATATACCCAGTAATGTGATGCCTGGGTCATATGGTACTTCTAGTTCTAGATCCTTGGGGAATTGTCAGACTGTCTTCCACAATGGTTGAATTAATTTACATTCCCACCAACAGTGTAAAAGCATTTCTATTTCTCCACATCCTCTCCAGCATCTGTTGTTTCCTGACTTTTTAATGATTGCCATTCTAAGTGGTGTGAGATGATATCTCATTGTGGTTTTGATTTGCGTTTCTGTGATGACCAGTGATGATGAGCATTTTTTCATACGTCTGCTGGCTGCATAAATGTCTTCTTTTGAGAAGTGTCTGTTCATATCGTTTGCCCACTTTTTGATGGGATTGTTTGATTTTTTCTTGTAAATTTGTTTAAGTTCTTTGTAGATTCTGGATATTAGCCCTTTGTCAGATGTGTAGATTGCAAAAATTTTCTCCCATTCTGTAGGTTGCCTGTTCACTCTGATAATACTTTCTTTTGCTGCACAGAACCTCTTTAGTTTAATTAGATCCCATTTGACTCTTTTGGCTTTTGTTGTCATTGCTTTTGGTGTTTTAGTCATGAAGACTTCGCCCATGCCTATGTCCTGAATTGTATTGCCTAGGTTTTCTTCTAGGGTTTTTATGGTGTTTGGTCTTACATTTAAGTTGTTAATCCATCTTGAGTTAATTTTTGTATAGGGTGTAAGAAAAGGATCCAGTTTCAGCTTTCTACATATGGCTAGCCAGTTCTCCCAGCACCATTTATTATGATTGATTTATTGTGATTTATTATGATGATGATTTTATTTTTATGTTTAATATTTAATGATTTAATATTTTAATGTTTTTATATTTTGTTTTATGCTTTATTTTGTTTTATGATTTATGATTTTAATGTTTTTCTGATATATTAAGAACATGTAAGATATCCAGCAAAGTTATAGATACATTACATACCTTCATAAACACTATATCATTCTCTCATTTCCTACTGCCATGAGACATACAATTATATAGAATTGGCAAATACTTGTTGAAAGTATTATTGTAGCTCTTCTATTCTCAATGGAGATGAACAATAGGGAAAAGTAAATAAAATTATTGTATTTTGGAATTAGTTTAATAATATGGGGTAAGATTGATAATAATAGGCAATAATCTATTGTAAATTATTTTTAAAGTTTGGACTTTGGGGTAAACACACATATGTTTTCTTGTATTTTTACTCACTTACGCATTTATTCATTCAGCAGCTACTCTGTGCAAGCCCTCTGGAAGAACTTGTTGGAAATAGCTATGATTCCTGCTATCAAGAGCCATGCAGCAATAAAGGGCAAGAAAAACAGGGACACAAACGTGTTTACAGGACAAGGTCCATGTCCATGAAACATATATGAATGAAGTGATACATAATCGCTTTGCTTGCTTAGAGTCCAAAATGCTTTCCTGAAGGGAAATTCTCTGCTAGATTTGTGAGTAATATAGTAAAGATCTAAGGGCAGAGCAAAACAACTCTCTGACAAATTTTTGTCAGAAAATTGTGATGTTTTTCAAAATATTGTTATGCATATATAAAGTGTTGATGATAGCAGGCAGGGAAGGAGTAATTTCCCTTTATTGTTCAGCAAATGGTTGCCCCTCATAGAGAACGAATAATACGTGATTCTAGTGTCTGAAGAAACAGACGTTGTCATGGGGATAGACATAGCTTCTCAACAGTAGTTCATTTCTAGTACCGGAATTATAGTGAATTGAGAGTCTAATTCGAGTCTTGGGGCATCTTCTCTTTTCCCTCTGTATTAATTCTTCCAGATGAATTGTTTTTATTTTGGCCATCGGGGATGATTGTATCACTAGCATGCCTCACCGAAAGCAACTTGGAAAATTTGTACATGAAACATTTTTAGCTCCTTAGTTTTAATAGAAGTGGTACATAATATATTCAATATTCACTTAATGACAACAAAGTATTAATAGTCAGAGAGAATATAGAACATTCACATTTTGATGGAGAAAATTAAAAATATTATATCTTGGAGGAACATGTTTCAGAAAGATTTTTTTCTTTTAGAACAGTGTTAATGCATACAAACTACAATTAAAGTAACTTTCATTGAGCAATGTTGCATAAAGTAAACAATAAGACTTCTTCATGGTATTTAAGGTTGTCTTTTTGAACTCTCACATTATGTTCTACACATAATGTGGTGTCATGTGGAGTGATCTGACATCAGAAAGCCCCAGTCTCCAGTAGGTGAACATTTTCCTCACTTTCATCCCTAAGAAAAAATGAGCTCATGTTGGGTTTTCAGAGACAAAAAAAAAAAAAAATGGCAATGCGTTTTTCACTCAGTTTGTTCTAATTCCAAGAGACTAAAAGCTTAGTTTTGAAGAACTAGATATCAATTCCGCTAACACTCTAGGGTCCAACTTCCCAATCCTGAATGTAATGTTAACATCACTGAATTTGTTTATTTAGTTTTTATTGCACATTTGTGTTTTATGATTGAAGTCCTTTGAAACAACAATTTTAGCAATATAACTTAATTATTTAAACCTTAAAACATCCATATTCTTGTTATGATCATTCCAAACTCATATAAATTAAGTCATGTAATGATTTAATATGAAACTTCCCATGCACTTAAACAAATTGTTCTTGTGTTAAATTGATAGGGAAAAATGAAAATGTCATAGCTGATAAGATATTGGTGTAACTATACTACATTCGGAGTGTCCTCATTCTCTCTCCATCTCTTGCTCTCTCATACGCGCTCTCTCTCACACACTATTTGTTTAAAACAGAAAACTGATTACTTCTGTTCCATATTCGCTCATGTAGTAACTCAGTAAAGCTGTGAATGTCAGTGTATCCGCTTAATTGGAGAAGATGAGAGATAAGAATATATGAATCACCTGTGGAGTTTGCTAAACTATGGAATTCCTTTTTCAAAGGTTCTAATGAAACTGAGCACCAACTCTGATGTAAATTGTGTGTGCACTGCCATTTATGACTTTTAAGCTATAAAAACAGTGGACACTTTATTTATACTTCAATGAAAGGAAAATCTGAAAAAAAATATTCCTTGCTGTGGCCTAAATCATTAAGTTAAAACACAGAAAAATAGAGGAACAAGACATGCAGTTTTAGCACCTTATGACATATATAAGACACGTAGGATAACTACTAGGCAATCAATTAGCCGAGATAAAATTATCAAAATCAAACCAGGCATAAATTTCTTCCAAGTTTAGATTGCATTAGCAAAATACATGGAAAGATTTTTAAAATTGTCATTAAGGCATTCACATTCTTAATCCTTAAATTTGAAAATCCTTTCTAATCTCAATTAAAATGTGTATGTTCATGAAATTTATTATTTGTTCCCATGTTAGCATGGTACATATAGTTGTTAAAGACATTCTTGTTAATATATGTGTCTATTGATCTTTTCTTATGTTTCAATATTCTTTCATTATAATCAGGAGTAGTTGCCATTTATTGAGCATAAGCTATATGATACATTCTTCTCATATCCTGTCTCAGTTAATTTACACAAAATTTGAGATATTACTTTGTCAATTTTCAGTGAGGCTCAGTAACATTCTGAAGCCACATACCTAGAAGGTATCAGAACAGAACATAATCCCACGATGTTTCTCGCTCGCTCGTTCTTTTTTTTTTTTTGTCCAGCAACATTACTTTCCTATCTACTTACGGGAAATCATTCTGCTGTCTCCATTGATATCAGTTTTGGCAATTAATTTTTTAAATGATAAGACAATGTTTACAACAATGAGATGAGTGCCCATTTCTGTATAAAGTGGCAAGAGAAATACATGTCTTTGAGACAGAAATATTTTTGTCAGCTTGCTTTGTTGTATTTGGCATTGGGGAAATATTAGAAGTAAGTGTCCATTTTCTTTTGGCAAGTCTTGTCACTGTCATTCACATGGTACTGCCTCGAGGAAGTAGTTAATTTCTTATCATAGTCTAATATGTCAGTAATATATTAATAAACTTTATACTTTGTACATAGTTTTAAAATGCTCATAAATATATGAAAATATTTAATGAGTATGCTGCTCTTCATTTAGAGGTTTTAACTTTTATAGGAAGATACAAGTAATCCAGAAATAGCCTATTATCTAGTGAGTAGACAAAGGAGTACCTGGAGAATGAGAGAATTTTAGAGTAGGAGAAATTAAATGGTATACTGTTGTCCAAAACATATTTAATATGGGTAATTTGAACATTTATGGTAAGCCAGGCATCATCATGTAACTTCTTATGTGGAAAGTGTGTGAGGATGAATGGTATGGTGCACGTACGCTGTCTTATAGTCTAAAGAAAGAAGAAATGTCTTCACTAAGAAAGGTACTACAAATGAATTTAGAATCATTTATTAGGAATGAGTGAGGTAGGAAAGTAAAAAGAAAATTAACAAGTTTAAAACACAGACTTAAGCTAATTTTACAAAAAAAAAAAAAAGGTGAATGACCTTCAAAGAAGATAAATAATGAAGGTGTAACTCTTTTTGGTATACAATGTGTTAGCAGTATTTTTTCAAGAGGCATTTTGCCTTCTAGAATAGTCATGCAAAGTTTTCCCACCACTTGTGTATATTAGCTATATTAGTTCACCTTCTTTTATCTCATTATGCCGTATCCAAGATTGAAAGAGAAAATACAGTTTGGAGGTGTCCATGCCGAAGCAGAAGTTATCTCCCGAACTTTTACAAACCTGTCTACACTAATGTATATTTACGATCCAAATGGCTTATTTGCATGTTTCTAATTTGTTCTTTTTTCCTGTTAAATGGAATTGACCAGAAATTAGCTTTTGACTTTAATGTGAACACAATTAGAATAATGTATACATGTAACCAATTTTGAAATAATCCATTCTCTGGAAATAGATTTAGTAATAACATACCTATTTTTAAAAATGGCAACAATTATCCATAATTCAACACTAAGATTCCACAGAGGAACTTATATACCAATAGATTATAAAAGATCACTCAAATTGATAACACATTAAAAGTAACAATTTATGAGGCATTATAAGCCTTATTTAAATATGATATTTGGCCATGCAAACTTTTTCATATAGTAAAATATGATACTAATGATAATTTTAATAATATTTTATTATCTAATATCTTAAAACACAAGGGCTAAAAAGTTTATATTTTGGAAAACAATTTTGAATGTTTAATGTTTTAATTTAAGTGGCTTTCCAATATTATTTTATTATGGAGTGAAACAAAATAAAACAAAAAAAGAACACACTAATGCCAGTCCAATTGCTAGGCAAAATATACATAACAAGTTCCTGGGACTTCCTTATACTCTCTGTTAAGTTCTTGTAAGGCTGTCAGATGGTATTTTCTTATTACCGTCTTTTTACCTATCCGTCTCTATTAGACCTGGGCTCTTTAGGCAGGTAACATCTTCACTGATTTTAAGTTTTTGACAATATGCTTACTTGAAAACGTAAGATCAATGGAAGTTAAAAATGAGTCTAACATGGTTCTGAAGGCTGTATCCTTATGAAGTCCAAGAGAAAGACTTTTTAAATCTTTCTAAGAAAGCCATTTTAGAATTTAATAAATTTTATTGCTTAAATTTTAAAATGTAATGTTCCAAATACATATTTCATTAAAAATCAGTGACTATCCTTTCAATGTGTCAATATTTCTATTAGGGAAAGGAGGTGTTTACCTACATTTTTATTTTCCAAAGTATGTTCCACTTTGGATACTCTAATTTTGTATGCCTGACCTGATCTAGAATTTGTGGAATCTGGGATTGATTTCTTTCTTTGAAGTGCTGAGATTACAACCCATGCTATAAAATGAGGCCAAAAGACAAAGTACTTGTCATGTCTGTGTTAATAGAAAAAAAAAAAAAAAAAAGGAATGTAAGTCAGTGGCTTTCTAATTTGTCTTCTTTCATTAAAAAAAAAAATACAAATTCTAACATTTGTAACTGTATTATTTCTTACATTTTTCTTAAATGGTGGTAGTTATCTGTTAAACACAAGTGGTTTACTACCTTGAAAAAAAAAAACTAAAATGACAAATGTTAAAATGTTAATTTTCTATAAAATCATTATATGGATATTTGTGACTTTATGTTGCTTACTTTCCCTTTGTAAATCTTACAGTACATTTGATATTGGAGCAATGAAAGGTTAAGTCTTAAATGCTCAAACACATATTCCAAAAAGTAAGAAGAGAAATAATATTTCTGTCAATTACAACATTAAAAATGAATGTATATCAGTGAACTCTGGTAAATGCAAAAATAGCAGCTGGAAATTATCCACTTTTCTTGTATCCAGTTATTAAACCCAATTGCACAGTATAATCATCCTACAAGCTTACAAAAATACTGCTTCTTTGATACCATCACAAAACTATTAAAATATCTAGGGGTGAAGCTTGGAGGATAGTCATGTTTTAAAGCTACCCGTGTAATGCTAATGTGTGCTATTTGCCAAAAAAAAAAAAAAAAAAAGTTGAGGTGAAGATGAATGGGTGGTGCATTTTTTCACCGTAGTGGGTACATTCTGGAAATAGAATGTATAGTGGCATAGAATACAATAGAATGTACATTATAGAATACAATAGAATTGTATTATATACTATATATAATATATATACAATATATACTATATATACACAATATATACAAGAGAATTGCATTATAGAATACAATAGAATGTATAGGTGGCATTATACATTCTGGAAATAGAACATATAATGCCATTTTTCCCTTGGCGCCAGCAGGGGCTCTATTTTGAAAATGGAGTCAATATGGCATGTCACAGTTTTTACCATATATATAAAATTTGTATTAAACTGTTACAAATAATCAAATTATTAACTTTGCAAAGTGTCCAGAATAAGAAATACACGTTTCTGTTTTTAAGGAAAACAGAAGACTCTAAAAAGACTCAAGAAATAAAAAATAAAACTTTTTATTAACATTTTACTGATATGTATAACAGATATCTGTGACAGAATTTATATAGCAACCCATTTTCTCACCTATAAATTACTCTAATAGACATCATTACATTGCAATTGCAACTTTCCAGCTCACATGTTGCATAGATTCCTTTCTGGAAAAAAATATTGGTCAGGCAGACAAGCTCAATTTTTTTATAACAAAATGATCCTAGTTTCACTGGAATATCTGTTTACAAGTTAATTTTCAATTACTTAAAAGTCAAAAGAGAATTGGATTATTTCCCATTAATTGTAAAACCATGTTATTTATTTAAACTTTACTGAAAAAATGTCCAATATTTTTCAAACAATTCTGTAGAATTGGGCAAATAACTATCACTGAGTTTTATGGTTCGTATTTTATAAATTACATATATGTTAATTTGTGAATAGCATATTAGGATGCTGTGGATTCACCAGGTTTTCATTTGAATTCATTTAGAATCTTCTTTGATAAGCTGTCCATTTTTTTTCAATTATGTCTTAAATAGACAACCCTATGATTTAAGGTTTCCTTTTGACATTTAAATGAACTGATGTATTAATTTAGACATTTGACCTGTCTAAAGTTCTTTGCATAATAACACCTATAATTTAATCAATAAAAATAAATTATTAGAATTGAGGCAGGACCTTAAACATTTTCATAGTTTGACAAATGAACTGTAGAGGTGAATAATAATGCCTTTGTCTCTATCCTTATCAGCTTAATTGTAGCTCAAACCCTCTCTCTTTTTCTGTCTAACTCAGAAATGTATAGAATCTTTCCAAAGGTGGGATTAGAAGGTGCACAATTCAAACACATTGTATTTATTAGTATTTATTATGTGTCTACAGAAGACTTAACGGTAACTTTCCAAGAAAATATGATGAAACCTTTTTGTGTAAGTATCAATTGTAGGATCATTTGGAGATAGATAGATAGATAGATAGATAGATAGATAGATAGATAGATAGACACAGATATATGCTTTTAATAATTATTTGTAATATAATTGAATTTTAAAATTTGTCTTTAAGCAATACTATGCCTTTAATAAATATATTATGATTTAGTTCAAATGAAGAACTAAAAATAAATCATTTTTATTTGTGTAAAGGTAACCAGGCTAATATGTTTCTCAGCAGGTCAATGTCCAAGTACAGCTATTAGATGGCATCCAGAAATAAATACTTGCATCTATAAGTATAAAGGTGACAGGTGTGTTGAATTGGTGGCTCAGATAGTATGAGTGACCTTGTTATAAGATAAAAAATGTTCTAAAGTAGTCTATAACTCTGAATCCCTCATCCAAGGAATTTTAAATGCAAGTATGAGTAACTCGTATTCATAGTTTGTGTTCATGCATATGTATTTTTTTCTTTTTCTTTTTTCTTTTTTTTTTTTTGAGGTAGAGTCTTGCTCTGTCTCCTAGACTGAAGTGAAGTGATGAGATCTTGGCTCACTACAACCTCTGCCTCACGGGTTCAAGCAATTCTCCTGACTCAGCCTCCCGAGTAGCTGGGACTGCAGGAGTGTGCCACCACGCCCGGCTAATTTTCATATTTTTAGTAGAGCCAGGGTTTCACCATATTGGCCAGGCTGGTCTTGAACTCTGGACCTTGTGATCCACCTGCCTCGACCTCCCAAAGTGTTGGGATTACAGGCATGAGCCACCATTCCTGGCGATATTTTCGTTCTTACCAGTATAATGGAAATACTGCACAAAACTTGACTCCAGTCTTTTCATTTTATCTTTTGATAATGCACACAGACTACCAATGTTCTCTACCTTAGGTTTACTAATGAATATAGAAGGACTAAAGGAAAAAAGAAATGGATTGGCTTCTTTCCCTTTCTTTCTATGTCATTTTCAGCATAAGATGTTCTGTTACTGAAACACCAGGGTTTCAGGCTAGGTCCAAAAAAGCCAGTGACTGAGATGATGAGCATTATCAAGGAAGAAGACTTTAATTGGATGCTGCAGCTGAGGAGATGGGAGCTCAGTCTCAAATCCATCTCCCTGACCAACTAAAACAGGGGCTTATATAATAGGGAAGAAATGAAACAATGTGTAAGTAAATGGGAATCATGATGAATGATGTGTCCAGCAGCTCTTTGTCTGGATGTTATGACCTGGTGAGATTCAGTTCTTTCATATTTTGTGGGGAGGCCTAAAGGCTGTTTCCTGAGGAAGGAACTCAGATGAAACACACAAGTTCCAAGCTTTCAAACCAGAGGGGTGTATTTCTATGTTTATACAAAAAAACTGTCTATGGGACTATTGAATTGGTTTTAGTTGGATTATACAGGAAAGTAACCTGAGTAAGGAAAGGTATGATTGAATCACTTGATCATTTGCGTTTCTTCGAATGCCGTTGCTTTGTGTTTATATTCAAAGCTAGTTGTGCTTTTAATATGAAATACTGCCTGCTAGGTGTGTTGGGACAGTTAGTGCCTCTACTTATTTAGTTGAAGGAATCCACATTTATCTGTACTCACTTTGAACCTTGTTGAACTCCCATAAATCATAAGTCCATTGGAATTCTGTGTTCCTAAGCATGACAAATGCTATATGTAAGTTGGTGACAAGAAACAACCAGAGGATATACATGCAGTATATACACATATTACACAACATTATATAACATACACACATATGCCATTATATGCATATATTACATAGTATGGTACATAATATATATACCATACATCAGACTCCACATTAAAAAATAACTTCAAAGAGACAATTAACAAGGATATTAAGACAGTGACATCATTGCATTAAATAAAACACAGGGTTCTTTTGAGCACCGGACCCTGAGCACTGAATATATCACATGCTGTAAGACTGGACCTGGTTCCAGATGATAAGATTACTATAGAAAGGTCCAGTTGTAGATAAAACAAAGCAATGGTGTACAAGTCAAAGAAAACATTTCATTTAGAGAGTACAGAAGGATGGTTTTCCTAGAATAAAATTTCCAAAAGACCTAATTATTGTATTTAGGAGTGACAGGAGAGTTGGAAAAAAAAAAAGTAGACATAAGTTTGTAAGAAGCAGATACAAAAAATAAAGGGTCTTAATATTTGATAATTAACAAATGATGAGAGGATACAAGAAGCGGGTCTAGTATTTCAAAATGAAAACCAGATACCAAGTTCATGAACACTCACCGAGCAATGCAGCTTTGTAAGGGAAGTGTCTGGGAAGGCAGACATTGAGTGGAGTCTTTACAGTCTGGGGAGATGCTTCATTTGTGTGGAATTCTAAGTAGAGGATTCTGAACTCCTATTTCAGCATTCTGATCATTATGTGACTCTTATTTGAGACATTACAAAGAAGATAACTAGATCTAGACTTGGTAGAGTCCGCAGCAGAGGTCAATTCAAGTCTCATGAGGAAGTTCTTAAAAGAATACTTCAAAGATTAGCTTGTCTCAGGAAATATCCAGGATCACCAACTTTCTCTAAATGATGGTGTAATAGACACTTGGCGTTTTACCCTTTGAAAGCATTTAATCTACTTTGTAAGGCTTTGAAAAAGCTGAAAATGACTAAACTTTGTTCAACATTAAAGAACAATTCTGACAGTCTTAGTATGAGAAAGAATGTTAGCATTTTCTAAGTTATCAGCGATATCCACAATATATTAGGTAAAAAGAAAGAAAATAAGAATATCAGAATCTCCGTGATTTCCCTGAATAAACAAGTATCAACTTGCATTCTCGTACATTTAGAAAACCATCAACTATCTGTAAAGTTTATAGAGAGAGCTACAATTTTATTCACTGCTACGATACTATTGGGATAAATTTTAATAAGTTTGCTTGGTTTAACATTTTCTACCACTAGTTAAAAAGTTCTCAGTTCTCCCAGGTATTTGACAAAGTACAGTTCAAAGGAAAATTCCAAATTGTTTATATTTCCTCTTCTCTTCAATCTAAAAATAAACCTAGTGTGCGCCTCCTATAGAAAGGGATAATACCTGTTTTATTAATATATCATTTGGTTGTTTTGAATATAGTGAGTACCTATATATTTATTCAGTACAGATTTATAATTTCTTAACCATAGTGTTGAAATAGGAAAGGTTCCCTTGTCTCCTTCGCAGGGCATGTGTCACAGGAAGTGACTCGCTTCTTCAGTGCCGCAGGCTGTGGGGCTCCAACCGCACAACAGTGTCTAGGGGTGAATGTTTAGCGCTCCTCAAGTCCCAGTGGGCACGTGCTACACGGTGCACTTTTAGTTTTGCTATCTATAGGCTTGTGTTAACCAGCTCAATTAGACCCTCTACCTTGTCGCAAGGACAGAGGGCTTTCTGTATCCCGGGTTCTTGCTTGGTGCACTGGAAGAATCCCATAACGCCTGGGCTCGGAGAATGAGTGCAAGGTGTCATTGAGTGGAAGTCGCTCTCAGCAGATGGCGGAGCCAGAAAGGAGACGGTTTCCCCCTGGAGTCGGGCCGCTTCGCAGCCGGGCTCTCCTCTGACTGCCCTGGCCAAACTCCACGTTCTGCCGGTGAGTGGCTTGCGGGCATGCCAGTGCCTGTCGGTGAGTTCCTATAGACGTCCAGCAGCCTGTGTGTTCCTCCGCTGATGTGCTTCTCTCTATGTGAAGCTGCCTCTGTGTGTTTTGTTTGTTTGTTTGTTTGTTTGTTTGAGACGGAGTCTGGCTCAGCTGCCCAGGCTGGAGTGCAGTGGGGTGATCTTGGCTCAGTGCAACCACCATCTCCCGGGTTCAAGGGATTCTCCCGTCTCAGCCTCCCTAGTAGCTGGGATTACAGGCATGTACCACCACACCCAACTAATTTTTGTATTTTAGTAGAGATGGGGTTTCACCATGTTGGCCAGGCTGCTCTCGAACTCCTGACCTCAGATGATCCATCCACTTAGTCCTCCCAAAGTGCTAGTATTACAGACGTCAGCCACCCCACCCGGCTTGCCTCTATGCCTTCTTTAGCGGATCAGCTCCTCTTGACGTCCAGCCACAGTGACATCTGCCTACTAGGGTCTCTGGGGGTTTTACAGGCACAGGATGGGGCATGGCAGGCGAGGGTAGTCTTAGGGTAGTCTTAGGAAATGCAACATTTGGGCACGAAGACAGGAGCACCTGTCATCACCTAAGTTCCTAGGAACAAGCCCTGCGGTGGAGCCCTAGCCAGGGACCACCCCTCCTCTATCCAGCATTTCTCCCCCGCTCTGTATCATTTAAAGGGACCCTGACCTTCCCCTCCCAGCAATTCCCTTCCATATCGATGTCATAGTTAAAGCAAATTGTATTTGTTCTTTAGGCATTTTCATATAATTTTTTATAATTTGTGTTCAGTGTTATTTTAAGAAAAAAACTTGCTTCTATTTGATTAGTGTATTTTGTTTTGTTTGACGTTAAAAGAGTTATGCATTATAGAAGAGAAGCCATTGGAAAACTAGATACGTGAGAATGTGTGGAGCTCTAAATACATTGTTCAAAACATAGAATATACAGCTTTTAGAGAAAAAGCAATGTGTGACTGTTAAAAGAAATAACAGGGAAATAATGGGATAAATAAAAATATATAAATATAAACATACATATGAATCAACTGTGTCACTTCTATCAAATAAGTTCTATATATGTTTAAGACAAACTAAATAGAAAAATAGACAAGAAAGGGAGAAGAATAAAATGGAAAATAACTAAAAAATGAGAATTAAAATTAAAAATATGACACGACGTAAAGGCGGAAATGTAAAAAGGAGTGAATCCGAAGTAAAAGATCAGGGACATATGTTGCAAACCTTTGAAATGCTAGCAAGTAATTTAGTAAAATATGAGGAAGCTATTATATATGCATTTTATCAGTTCCAAAAGGAAAACAAGAAAAATATACCAGGAAAAAGAAGTACTTACCTAACAGTATATGGTAGAAAGTGGGGCTAAGAAAAATAATAAGTACACTAAAAACAGAAGGAGATCACCAACTGACCTCAATTTTGTAGGCATGAACACCTAGTTTTGAAGATAGTGTGAAATACTACTACTACTTCTACTACCATTAGCAGCTATCTTAGTTAGAATGCTGTAAGAAAGGCAATATTTTTAAATTTAATATAAGCAATAAACCTTTTGTTTTTTCTTCTCCACAGGAGTTTAGGAGGGTTTAATGAGACTACTTTCACGGTTCAGTGAGGTTGTCCAGGACCCAGGCACTTTCCAGGTGTAGGCTCTCTGCCACAGTGTTCTTCCAATGATGGTAAGAGGACTCCAGGCCATCAGGTTCTCAGACAGCCATGCCCAAAGGCAGGAAAATACGATAAATATTTTGTTTATGATATTCTTCCTCTTTCTGTTAGGAATAGCAATAGTTCTTAAAACTCCAAGCAGCATTTCTTTATATTCCAAAGGCCAAACTAGTTCATATTCACAACCCTAAGTGAATCTAGGGCAAAAATGGGATGAAACTCCACAGGCAGCCATGACCAATTCTGATTCATCCCCTTGAGGTTTTATTAGTAAGGGGGGTAGGTAGAGTGAAGTGGAAATGACTTTGTGTTCCAGTAGTAAATACTGATGGAGATTTTTTCATTTATCAGGTACACTACACACATTTAAGTTTCTTCCAAACTTGGTATGTAGTTTACGCAGTTATTATCCCTATTTCACATGTGAACAAAAATAAAAAGGCTGCAAGATCAAGTAACTAACTTAAGAAAACAGCAAAATGATGCTGGCTATGTATAAAATTTTCTTTATATCTCTAGTTTACAATTAGAATACAAAACATATGAAGCATAAAAGTATGTATCATAATGAAATATGAATATTTTGCATAAAGCATTATTATATCATGAATTAAGCATTTAAACACTATTAGAAATATATACCCTTATAAATTATGACATAAGAAAAGTTTAACTCATTTTATAGATATCTGCTAGCACTAGTATTCCCTCAAGGGATTCATTGTCTATGGGAAATTGGATATTAAGATGTAAGTGTCATTTGTGTGTATATGTGTGCTTACATATTGATTTTAAAGATAGAGAAAAATATTCTTGCTAGAATAAGGAAAAAATGAAAAATTCTAATATTTATATTTAAAAATTTAAAAGTGTATGTATTAAGAGTTGACACAGACATCAAAGAGAGGTAATAGGTTTAAAGTTCACCCTTGGGATAAATAAAAGATAAACTTTCATATTGGGACAGAGAATGCAAAGAAGTAATTAAGAATTTATTTTTGGTTACCTCTATTCCACTAAGGTATAAACTCCGCTGACCTAAAGGCCTGTAATCACAACCTTGTTCTGTAGGGAATGTAACAGGAAAAGGCATATAATATGTTTATTTCCTCCTAATTAATCCAAACTAGCCAACAATTACTCAAGGTAAATATAGAGTTTTCCTATGCATTTCAAAGCAGAAGCATTCATTTCTCAAAAGCAAAGGTTCTTTCTCACATATTTTTACCTAGATATTCCAGATGAAGGAGGGCCTTATTGGTAAGTCTCATTTCCCAAGGAATCAAGACGTCTGGAATCCAGGATACCAGAAGAGATAACAGTTTTGCAAAAAAGGAAAGGTCCTCATCAATGAAGATCCAAAGAAAGAAGGCCCATGTGTGGGATGTAGATGTTTTAAGTAGGTAGGTGTTATAAAAAAGAGCTAGGATGGCCTTTGTGTGTTGATCTCAAAGTTGTTTATTTCTTCACAGCAAGCTCAGACCTGTTAGCTCAAAAGCCTGCTCATGCCAAACTCAGATTTTTATACATCCAATTGTTTTAGCATTGCTAAAATAAGCATATTTTTAGCTATCTAGAGCCTGCCTGCTTTGCATAACCCACAAATTTGTGCCCAACATCTGCTAACCATAGATAATGTAAAACCCAGGGTTATAAAGATATAAGCTACTGCATCACATTGGAGCTCTCTCACCCAAAGACTTCCCATCATGCTGCTAAAAAGCATTATGTAGACACATAACCTTCCTCTCCAATCCCCTTCTCCTCCAGGACTCCCTCTGTGCCCCTTCCATTCTGGATGGCGGCCCCCATGTTGCCATAGTATCTAGAGTTTCATGCTCTGAGGGACTCTCCTCACATGCAAGCTTTTCAAACAGTCCCCCAAATCAAGCTTGTGTGATCTACTGCAACTTCTTGTTTACATCTTTCTTTCTCACTCATCTCCCAAATCCCTTGAAGTCCCAACAGTAGGACAACAACTGAATATGTGTTCTGGCTATACTTGTCTCTGCTGTTTCACAAAGCTAATATACTTGCAGAAAGAAGTAAAAAATCTTAAGAAGAGTCAGAAAAGATTTAGAATAACTTGACTGTGGAGAATGTGATGGGGGCCTAATTATATGTGTTTTCAGGCTGATCAAGTGAAAATGAAAACGATGAATTTATTGTAGTTCACTCCACATCATTTTTGTTTATTTCTGATTTTTTAATTGCATTGTTCAGCATTCGTGTGGCAAATAAAAGATGGAAGTTTAGGTTGATACAATGTTTGACATTTTTATAAATGGTGAAATGAATAGCAGAAGGAGTCAAGAGGTTAAAAGTGTAGGTACAACTGTATATTGTGGGTCTATATCTCAGCTATAGAAAAGTAAATGATGGTAAAAAATAGATTACGATAAATTTTAAAAATATATTAGAGCAGGTCTGTCCAATGGAACTTTCTGTAAAGACGGGAATGTTCTATAATATTGGTGTTTAATATAATGTTTACTAGCTGCTTGTGACTACTGAACACTTGAAATGTTGCTAGAGTGTCTGAAAAACAAAATCTAATTGTATTTTTATTTTTTAATTTTATTTATTATTTGTTCTTTAGTGATGAGTTCTCACTGTGCTGCCCAGGTTGGTCTCGATCTCTTCGTCTTGGGCTCAAGCAATCCTCCTGCTCTGTCTCATGAGTAGGTGGGACTACAAGTGCACACCATCATGCCCAGCTAATTGTATTTAATTTTAATTACTTATAATTAAAGTTTAAATAGCATCATGCAGGTAGTGGCTACCACATACAACAGCACAGTTCTAGAGATTGGATAAATCAATACACCTAGCACTTGTGGACAGATTTGAGTTTAATGTTTTAAAAGGCTGAGCTCATTTATAGTACGTTAATATAGGAAATATAAAGATCATTTGACAAAGCTGAATTGATTTTTCTTAAATTGTTTTAATAGGCTTATGAGGATGTACTATAATAAAAGCCTACTTACGCTCATACCTGGAGGGATTAGGCAAGGTTTTCGCAGCGACAGGCCTATTTGAGCTGTGTTTTCTCCTCTGCTTTGGAAGGCAGTAAGTCAATTCTAATATAGGTGTTGATCTGTTGACAAGCAATGAGTTACCATTTAACATGGAAATTTGTTTATATCTGTAGGATACAGTAAACTATGAGGAACCAGTAAGTCGTGCCAGAAATTTATCCTCGTATTTGATGAAAAAACAAGCAAACAAACAAACTCTGAAGGAAAGGAGAGGAAAAGAAGAAGCGAGGAATAAACCAAGGGAAAATTGAGGCGTATGTTCTTAATAGAAGATGTGATGGGATATGGATTGGCTCTGTGTCCTCCCCCAAATGTCATTTTGAATTGTAATCCCCATAATCCCCACTTGCCAAGGGAGGGAGCTGGTGGAAGGTGATTGGATCATGGGGGCAGTTTCATGAGATAGTGAGTTCTCACGAGATCTGATGGTTTTATAAGCATCTGGCATTTCCCCTGCGTCTCTCACCTGCCGCCATTTAAGACGCGCCTTTGTTTCTCATTTGCCTTCTGTTCTGACTGTAAGTTTCCCAAAGCCTCCCAACTATTCATAACTGTGAGTCAATTAAACCTCCTTCCTTTATAAAGTACCCCGTATTGGGTATTTCTTTACAGTGGTGTGTAAAGGGACTAATACACCGTGCAATTCCATATCTTGTTTATTGTCTTTTATAAACTCGATTTTTTCCCAAGTGATTTCTGGTTTGTAACCTTGGGTTTTTCAAGCTGATAGTTCCAATTTCTTTTAAAAGATCCAGTTTGTTGATCTGTTATCCATTTGGTCTAAAAATTATTATATTAAACTCCACCTTAATTGGCTCTTTCAAACTGTTTTAGAGGCTACATTCACTGTGAAAAGAAGAACGACAAAATATGGCAACCAGATTCTCAATGAATATTTGATGAGTTTTGATGTATGAAGATTTTGATAGTCTGCAGTATGTGTATTTATTGTACTCAAATGAAATCTGGAAAACTCTCTGATTTACAAATTCCAAAGTTGCCTTTCTTCCTACAATCTCACCTAGACTTACATGCTTATAATATAAGCCCATTTTCTTTTGTGCATTTTAATGCAGAGGGTAAGAGATGATCACATGTAATCACCTTATGCTTTGCTTTCTTTTCTATATAGCACAGAGAAAATGCAATTTTTAAATTCCCATGTTATCTCTATAGTGTCTTTTAAAAAGTGGTTATTTTTGAAAGCAGCAAGATAATTTTTTGTTTCAACATATGGTACTTAGTTGTTTCTCAGCTGAGGAGGAAGAAAAAAAGTATTTTATTCAGGCAAATCATTTATATGACTTGCAAATTATCTAAAGTTGCTGACTACTGACATTATCGTTTTCTAAACTATGCCACCCTATTTGGAAGTTTTGATATTCTATTATGCCTGGACTTTTAATTGTTTTTATTTAGTCAGTTTATCAGAATAGCATTTAAGTAGTGTTGATGTTCATTTTCATCCTTGTAAAGGAAAAATTTTACAACAGGCAGCCCATTTCAGTGGCACTAACAAAATATGTACCTATATTTCTATTTATATGTATAAGTATATTAATGTATCCAAGGTCAGCAAGAATTTTTATATGAAATTAAAGAGGTTATGTGCTCTGTTTATTTCCTAATGATTTCAGCATATCATGGACGCATTCTCACTTACCGGTATTATTGTCCAAGAATCACAGACAGGATCCTATAAATGCACGAGGGTTCTTTAGTTGTAACTAATTCACATTCTCATGCATAGAAGAATATTTAGTTTAGTTCGGCATACTAATTATAACATTTCCGTAGGGTAGAAAAATAGAGCAGAGTCAAAACTACTTGTAAGTAGAACATTTTAAACAAAGATATAAATATCACCTACTTAAGCACCTATTATGCCCTAAATTAGACTGGAGATCAGACATCCAAGGTATTAATACTCTAAACTTTTTTCCTAAGGTGTAAAAGGGAAGCTAGTGTCATAGCCAGAACCAGTACTAATATCTTGGATGCCTGATCACCAGCCAATTGTAATTTCTGTGCGTATGTGTTTACATCATTGAATGAGGACATTCTATTTGTAGTTAAGCCTTTGTCTTACTGCTTTTTTTCAAATACAATAGGTTACATAGTATATTAATAGGCATTCAGGAAAGAATGCATCAACTAATTTTAAAAAATGAGGGTCAACATCAATTGTTTATATTCCTTTAAAATTAAAGCAAAAAAAGCACAGAAGCAGAGAGAAAATTAAGGTTAAAATAAATATTCATGGGGGAAACTTCCAAACCCCAGAAAGGGGGTACTTCATACCAATGTCCCTAACCCACTCATGCCTCCTCTTTGATATCTGATAATCCTTAAGAATAATGTTTAAAAATGCAACATCTGGACTCAATTTTGCCTGGGTTCAAATTGCAGCTCTGCCATTTAGTATCTGTATAAACTTAACCGAAATTACTTGTGCCTCAGTTTATTTTATGTTAAATGGGTGAGACATTATATGAGGACAGCTCCCTGAAAATACAATTAATGTTTGTAATTGTTGTTGTTATTATTTGTTTTTACTTTGATTTTGACTTCTCTGATATAGTGGCATCTTTAAGCATAGATGAATACTTCCTGGTCAAAACAACTCAGCCAGGTACCCTGAACATCAGCAACTTACTGAGGGCACAGAGAGTTTCCTCCTAATGATTTCACTAGTTTCATAAAATACTTTTATAAATTCTACTTTATAATAAAAAATCAAAGACAGATAGTTATTAAAAGACAATTACTCTAAATACACGTATTAAAATATAAAGTCATATATTGTTCACTGATACGATTCTTTTTTTTTAAGTGCCACCGGGAAGCCAGTTGTCAGAACTATAGAAAAAATATTTTATGTTTCTTTATGCTTACGGCTTTCTGAACATCCTTAAGCATAGAGAAAATAAAATATTTTTATAATACCACAACTGGATTTAACCTTCAAAAATAAGGCAACAGAAAAGATGAATTGAATTAGTGGACAATATATGACCAGAACAGATACTTGGACTTCCTGAGATTTGCTGGCTTGGAAAATAATTTGTCACTCAACTAGAACTGATTCATTCTGAAGTCTATGGACGTTTGGACTTGGTTTGAAAAGAAGTACAGGCAGTAATTTTTAAATTGCTTGAAATAAAGTTGTTGAAAAACCTGAAACGTATCCCGAAAATGTGGTTCACTAAACAATAAAAAGCAATTATTGAACAGTTAGTTCTTTAGAGAATAAATTTTATGAAAAAAATCTGATCTGAAATATTAATATAATTATTTTCCACAGAGAGTATGACTGAAAGCTAAAATAATTGCTTTTTTCATGAATTTACACATTATAATACATATGATAAAACTACAGCTTATAAATGAGTAAGCACTAAAAACATATAAAACAAAAACAGAAACAAAACTGCATTTAAGCCAATTGGAACAGAGCTTCCTAAGATAAATTTACAGAAATAGCAGTAGGCTACAACATTCTTATTTAGAGATGGAGAGATTAAAATTTCATACATTTATTATTACAGGAATTATATTTCTGTTCATTATTTGGTTTTTGCAAACAAATAAATTATACTTGTGTTTGTTTAATGAAGTTTATTCAAAAAGTAACTTCTATAGAGATTCATAAATGATATTCATAAGTGGAATTCATGAGAGCAGCATTAAATATCCTGCAATTTGAGTGCAGGATATTTTTATTCTCAAAATAATTCTGGCATATTCCTTTTGTAGTATTCAATTTCCCTATGATAATGTACAAAAAGACTTATGTAAAGTGGAAATTTAAGAGAGACTTAACTAATAGCTTGGGGGAAGTCCGTTTATTTTAGTACTTTTGTCTGTAAAACTGAAATGGGCAAAAAAAAAATGGAAACATTAAATTTCATTATTAAAAAGTAAAACTTTCTCTATAGCACTGCTGTTTATTAATGCTTTATCTAGTACAACTGTAGGGAAAAATATAAATGGTTCCTTTTTCATTTAAGTTTCACCTTTATATCTTGTTGCTAAATGTGTAAGCATTTTGAGTCTCTGAAACAAATAGCAGCAATCTACATATTTGCTTTAATGGCATTAATAGTTAATGAAGACTTCTGTACATGCAACCGTTAAAATCATATTCTTAGTTTTCTCTATTACTGGCCTCAAAAAGGGCTTAAATATTCTCAGGGAAATAAAAAAGTTCTAGTGTTAAGATAATAGTTATTTGTCCAGGTGAATTATTATTGACATTCAGGCAATTTTATCATAGAGTGGTTTCTGACTTGAACTTCAATAGAATTATTATTACCTTTCCTCTTATGTGCACATTACTAATTCTATTAACTATAAGAGAAAAGAAATGCTTCACTTCAATACTTGGAGACTTAATCCTTGCATTTGATTGAACTCTCCATGTGGAAAAAGTGAACCTGAGCGTGCAACTTAAGTTTTGTGCAGTTCGAGTAAATGAAAAAGCCCTAGGCCTGACACTAATCTTTTGAATTTATAGATTTCTTATTTGACAGCACAAACTGCTTGGCTAACTTTGCCGTAGTTTTAAAATGAGCTACTACCTAAATTCTAGCAGGAGAGTCTGACCCGTGAGAGTATTTTACTGCTGAAACAAGCAATTGCTTAAATCTAAATTTTGTATTAAAATTAAAATTAATAAAAATAAATTATTTGGTCACTACTTATATTATGCCCTCATGGTTCTCCTTATTTCTATCATAACACTTTCAATAATTTCTTCAGTGTTTATGTCTTTGAAGAATGGATAAAACCTGATTTATTTGTGATTCTTCAGAACCTTGGATAGTGCTTGCTCATAGAAATAGTAATTTATTTGTTGAATCAATGATTGCAATTATGTGCTTAGGTACCTGGGGCAATTGATAATAAAAGAACAGGCAGCATGACCAGAGGTGGCTATTTTTCAAACATTTATGTGATTATATATCTTAATACTTTTATTATACTTTTTTTTCTATTAGTTCAATGGAGCCACAGAAATGATCTAATATTTCCACCAGGTCACATTATAAATTTAATAACAGATTTAGGCATATGTGTATGGAATAATGTTCTAGATTTCAAACCAAGAAACATCTAAAAACACAAATATTTCCAGCTTTCGTATTCAAAGGGCAATATAGTGAATGTACTCATAATGTAGCATGTTAAGTTTGGCCAGACTCATACCTTTGCTTAAATTGGTGTTCATAGGTTCACTACAAAACTAGAAACCAAGTAATACAAACATTATACTACATAAGAACTACATAAATCCTCGAATTCTCCTTTTTTCCACAAAGTGAAAAAGCAGGACAGATCAAAAGAGCCAAGACTCTGAGGTTTAAACCGTTATGCCAGAAGAAAACATATTAGCAATCAGCCCATGAAGAAAACATATCAGCAATCAGGGCATGAAGAAAACATGTTTGCAACCTGGGGTCTTTCTAATGCTAAAGTTACTTGCAGACTTTTATTTTTGATTTCTTACTATATGAACAGTCCTGAAAATGGCTTATTCATGGCCTTAAATCAACTGGATAATCCTTGAGACATCTACCTCTTGAACTGAAGTATACCAACTGCTTGTCCCTTTCTTTTTGTTCTGTGCTGTGCATGTATGTGCTACAACTAATCTGTAGAGTAAGGGTGAGTTTTCCCTGGAAAATTGATTTTTCATTTAATTTCCTTTCATGGCAAGATTAGATTGCAAGGCTCAGCGGCCCTTTATGATTTCTTTTACTTTTAAGAAATTCACTTGAGTGCTACTTTATCATTAGATGAGATATAATCCTTGATGAAAAATTTTGAATTGTTCTTCACACCTGTTTTCTTGAGAAAATAGTAATTTTTTTCTTGAGAAAATAGTAATTTTTTGAGGCAGAGAAGCAGTTAAGAGATATAATTTTGACTTTTTCCAGCTTCAATTCAAATCAAGTAAAAATTTGCATACTCATATTTATACATAAAGCAAAATACACAGAAATATATTATCTTGATATAAATAAAATTAAGGCTTGCTTTAAGCAACTTGGATTGCCTGTAGATTACCTATATTTTCTACCTTTTTAAAACATCTCTCTTCACCTGCAAGACCTCCCCTACTGAAGAATACAAGTGAGTTATATCATCATTTGGGGTCACCCTTCTTTAATCAAACTACACTGGACTCACTCTTATTCCTACTGTTATGATCTCTGATTTCACATGGCCCAAAGCATGTGTTACTGAGTACGCATTTCTCTAATTCCCTTACAGCCAGTTTCACACGCGCACACACACACACACACACACACACACACACAACCCAGAAACAAAATAAAAACAAAAACCTTCTGATATTGTGTTTTATCCTTTTTTAGCCAGGGCTATTGGCTGTCCCTCTAACAAGGAAGACAAAAAGGAAGACCTTTTAAGAAGGAGGGTTATGGGTTATTTCCTTGCTAGATTAATAGTAATGGTGAAGTAACTTAACAGGCATGCTCAGTAAGTATTTATAGATAGGAAACTAGGTATCAGGAAGACTCTAATTAGAGATATAGATTTGCAAGCCATTTACATTGAGATTGAAGCCATGATTATTCTCAACAAACAGCATCTTGTAATTGCTACAGCCTAATGTATACATATCCAATCCTGAGGAAGGATGGATTCTATTAAGTTGGAAAAATGGTACATAAAAATGCAATCAGATAACAAAAGACAGATAGATTTTTTTTAAAATTTATTTATTATTATTATACTTTAAGTTGTAGGGTACATGTGCATAACGTGCAGGTTTGTTACATATGTATACTTGTGCCATGTTGGTGTGCTGCACCCATCAACTTGTCATTTACATCAGGTATAACTCCCAATGCAATCCCTCCCCCCTCCCCCCTCCCCATGATAGGCCCCGGACAGATAGATTAAATCAATTTCAAGCATATGAAGTCTGAAATAAAGTAATTTTAAGTATGTATTTGTGTCATACTTGTAAAAATCTAGAGTTTAATCTAGGTTTAAATGATGTAATTATTTGTTCCCCCAATTCTACATTAAAATTAATGGTGAATTGGAAATAAGTTTGAATTTATATATGAAACAATAAATATATTTTCTTCTGCTCCTAATTTTGCCACACAAAACACATATTTTTACTTTGTTCATTCACATAGCAACTGGATAATTACCTAATATACATTTTTTAGCAAATTACAGTCATCCCTCAGTATCCCCTGGGGATTGCTTCCAGGACCTCCAGCTATCAAAATTTGCAGATATTCAAGTTCCTGACATGAATGATGTAGTGTTTGTGTGTAACTTATGCACATTCTCCAATATATACTAATCATCCCTAGATTACTTATAATACCACACACAATGTAAATGCTATGTAAATATTTGTTATATTGTGTTGTTTAGGACATAGTGACAAGAAAATCTATACATGTTCTGTACAGATGCAGTACACTTAAATATTATTAGTCTGTGGTTGATTGAATCCATGGATGTGGAACCCATGAATAATTAGGGCAATATTTACATATCTTGGCTTATTTTCTCATCTGTAGAAAGTAAAAATGTTCATATACCAATTGTGGTGATTGCGTGACATGCCGAGTGATAGCAGATAGCAACCATTATATCTCCTGCCAAATACTAATTTATTCATTTCCTTTATTTAATTTTGGTATAATTTATATTCATTGTTTAAATAACTTATTGTTTTCTATCATTGAGCCAAATATGTTACTCCGTGTTTTTCCACCTTCTATTTGTTCGTCAACCAAATATAAAATTTTCAGGTGGTGCTGAGTGCCCACAGCCATTGCCAGAAGCATAGAGGCAATTGATTTGATAGTTGTTGTTTTTGGATCACTGTGAGTCTGGCACTTCTAAGGATCTTCTGTAGCCAACTCAGCTTGGCTCATGGGGCAATATCAACTCTCAGGCCAATATGAGAGACCTGCTGAGTAAAATAAATTACTTGAAGTGGTACAAAAGCAAGATTTTATTTTATTCTTATTTTTCAGTCCCCAAATGTGTTGATCTTCTTCCACCAAAAACATCCTCTATCTAGAGACCACAGGTGGCAGAAGGATCTTTAAAGGATCCAGTGAGAGAATAAACAACCACCTATTTATTAATATTAGAATGTAATATCATTCTAATATTGAATGTAATATCATTCTAATATTGAATGTAATATCAAATAAAGAGAATATCAAATAAATATCAAATATCACATAAAAATATTTTTTAAGATTAAACAATGACATCATATTTTAAGCTTAATGATATCTGCTCTAATTTAATTCACGTTCCATCTCTATCAGTCTAGGTAGAAATATTCATAAGCTCCCTGAGATTTTTTCCTAAAGTTAACTTCAATAATATGTTTTAGAATGATAAATATTTAAGAAATTACTTCTCCTTATTACTAGTTGGAGTATCACCATTGCTTTTGATAAAATTTATTATTTTTTTATTCTGAAAATGAGTGAAGAATATGTATTTGAAGCTGTGTTTCTTTAAAAGTTTGCTAGGTTTTAACATGCTTGTTGGTTCCTGTTCTGATATGTTAGTGGAATTAGAAAAGTCAAAGTTTCTGAAAGAGCCAAAAATCCTCTCTTTCATTGTTAAGGGTTTTACGGTTTACTGAATACTATGCAGAGTTACCTCTTTTCCTAAAAGATTGAGTTATTTCAAAACACTTAATTGTGTGCAACTTAATTCCTGAGACAGATTTATGTTTAGAACACAGGCTCATTCAAATACTGTTGAGCAAATTAATGTATTATTTTTAATTTATACAAGATTTTTTCTTAAATTATATCAATTTTGCTAATTGAAAAATTTTGCCAGTTTTTTACAGTGAGCAAATGATTATAACAATTGCCTATGTAACTGCTATTAGAGTAAAAAAGATCAACATTTAGAAGCAGAAATTCTCCTCCACAATAGTTCTGTGTCTTTGTAAGAGCCAGCTGTCCTCAACCACAATTGTTTTCATCTGTGTAGTTGCAATGATGATACGTCCTCTATCACTTATCAAGATTATTATGGTTATAATCCTTGATGGGATTTTGAGCTCTTGGATTGAATGTTAACACAAAGATAATGTAGTTCTGTTTCAAAACTATTGTAAAACCCCCTTTATACTTCTTTAGCAGTTCATTTTATAGCACTATTTATTTTTATATATTTGTTAATTTATTTACCTCTTACTCATTGTTACCAACCTCTTTGGGAACCGCTCCAGACATCTATATACAACTCTTAAATGCTTTGATAAAGATATAGACATAATGCTAATCTAAAATACATGGAAAAGTTAGACTCTTCTGTATGGGAAAAAGATTATCTCAGAACAGTTCTTAATATTGCCATCTTTATATTTTAATATCATAATATCATAACCAAAAAACCTCATACCTTTTAACAGCATGGTGTTAAGGTTTGTATCCTTTTGCTCTTCTGGTATAGTGATAGTTGTACATTTACATTAGTTATGGGGACAACACTAAAATTTTTTTTTTTAATTGGGCTTATGATTGTACAATTTTGGAAAGGCATTTTTTTTTTTTATGAGAAGGTTTACACATTACATCATATACTCTTGGAGTAGAATTATAAGTATCAATGAAAGTCATTGTAGTGATGACCAGCTTGGGAAATTACAAATAGGCACAATTGCAAGAATAGCCTATGTGCTATGTAATGGTTCGAGTTGATAGATTGTGATGTCATTTCATTAATTGGAACTTGGAGAGGTTCACTTCTGGTAGGAATAAAACAAGTTTGAACTTAAATATATGGAGGATGAGGGATATTTATGGCATCAGAAAGGTGGTGTCAATCAGACTGAAAAGTGCTGGAAGCGTGGAGTTCATAGTTGTGGCCTGAACATTAGTATCATCTGCAATTGAGGGAGAGGGAGGGGCACTTGAATCTAGATTTGTGGATTATGTCTCTCTGAAAAAGGGTAGCAAGCAGAACAGAAAAAGACTGAGATCAAACTTTTAGAAATCTCTAACACATAAAAGACAGACATGAGAGAGTCAGCTAAGGTGACAGAAAGTAATAAGAGGTTAAGCAAAAATCAAGAGTGTATTCTGTTACAGTAGTTTTTAAAAAATGATTCAGGAAGGAGAGTGATTAACAAAGAGAAACACATTTTAGACATTAAATACAAGTGGATAAATGTCTTGTTACAAATGCAAACATATACATTCAATTGAGAGTGTAGGATAATCCCTGTGTTCATGGCACTGTGCTAGGTGATTGGGATTTGAAAGCTATATTTTAAATGTGTGAGTAGGGGGCGCCTCTAGAATGGATGAGTAGGGAGCTTGTAAATACTCTCTCCAAAAAGTAAAAACATAGACAAAATTGTCAAAAACAATTACATTAGCATTCTGGTCATTGACCAAAGGCATACAAAAACTGAGAAATGTTTACTCAAGATGAAGTGCTGAACAGTGGGAGTCTGTAGTGTTTTAGCCTGGTGTGGCAACCATCTTCCCCATTGTATCTTCAGTTCATGGAGAAAGTGCAGACCACAGGAACTTGCATCCTTATTGACAAAAAGACCTGATTTGATTTGATATGAGACCATGGAAAAGTCCACACAAGGAAAGACAGTTGAAACCATAAGGAAACAATTCCAGAAGAATAGTAAACATTCTGAGAGGGCCAACATCACATTTAGACTTTGCCATGATAGTTTGGGGCACAGACCATCAGAAGAGTCAAAAAGTTAACAGGAAGTTCTGGGTAACCAGACTGGTATAAAGAGCCCTGATAAGATTTTATATAACCCTGGTAGTATAGAATTCTGTGTACCTGTGCAAGGTTCTTTGCACAATCAGGAAACAAAAACAGAGACAGCTTTATTCATCTATTTGTATGTGGATATAACTATGAGGCCATAAGCATACAGAAACAAAAGACTGGGGAAGAATTGCAAAAACAGTGAAATTTTAATGTGTTCCTAATTCATGTACAAATCTATCAGCAAATGGTAAAAGCCTACTTGCACAATAATTTTAAGTATAACCACTCACCAATCATTGGCTGATGACTAAGCTATGCTGATTTAAAGGAACTCCTAGGAAGGCAGCATGAAAATTGTCTTAAATAAAATAAGTCAGTCATAGAAAGACAATACTCCATGTTTTCACTTACAGGTGGAAACGTAAAATGTTTATCTTACTGACGTGGAAAATACGAAAGTAGTTACTAGAGACTGGGAGGTACAGAGGGAGGGGAAATATGGAAAGGTCAGTTAATGAATGAAAAATTGCAGCTAGATAGGAATAATAAGTTCTAGTGTTCTATAGCACTGTAGGGTAACCATAGTTAACTAATTTACTGTATATTTTCAAATAGCTAGAAGATAGATTTTTGATTGATCTCAGTACAAGAAAATGATCAATGCTTGAGTTGATGGATATAGCAACTACCCTGATTTTATCAGTATACATTGTATACATGTCTTGAAATATCACCTTGTATCCCTTAAATATGTACAATTACTATGTGCCAATTAAAAATATAATAATTAAAATTTTGAAACTGAGCAGAGACTTCAGTGGCAATTCATTTGGGACAGACTTACTCTATTGAATTAGTTGAAACAAACAAATAAAACAAAATCAGCACTGATTAGAATCTAGGGTTGCAACAATATTTTAGCTAAAATATGCAATTTTGAACAAAATATAATGAGATACACAAAGAAACAGAAAACTGTAACTTATGCACTCAGGGAACAAAACTAACAAGAAATGGTCTTGAAGTGTCACTGATGAAGGATTTAGCAGATAAAAATTTCAAACATGCTGCGATAAATATGGTTAGAGAACTAAAGGAGACTGTGTATAAAGAATGAAGGTATCAATGGGAAATAAGAACCTATCAAATGCAGAACAACAATTAGTACAAATTATAAAGAACAGCCAACCAAACTCTTGGAGTTAAAAAGCTAAATAATTGAAATAAAAATTCACTAGAGATTAACAGCAAATGTGGCATGCCAAAAATAATCAGTGAATGTGAAGATAAAGTAAAATAGATAATCCAGGCTGAGAAACAGAAAAGAATAAAGAAATATAAACAGAGCCTTAGAAGCCTGTAATACACCATCAAGTTTACCAACACATGTACAGTGGGAGTCCTGGAAAATGAATAGAAAAAGAAACGGTTGAAAAAACATTTGAAGTGATGGCCAAACACTTCCTATATTTGATGAAAAAGTTGATCCACAAATTCAAGAACTAAACAGATTCTAAGTATTACACTGTTTATTTCCCATAGAAAGCCATTCCACTCTCATGCAGTTGCAGAAATTGGCTAAGATGTCTAGTAAGCAAAATTATCAAAAGACTAAAAAATATCAATGAATGATTTTTTGGGAGACGTTAATTCAGTGTAATGTCCTCCACAAAAAGCACTCACTAATCCTGTCATCTCCTCTAGTTAAGTAGTCTATTATTGGTTTTTCTTACAGGACCTTCTGTTGTCAGCGTATTACTTACCTTTGGAATATAAAACAACTGTAACTAGCTGTTAGAGCCCAATAGAATAGACACTGGTAATACTAAAGCAAATTTTGGAGTCCAGAAACCTTTATGGCCTGGGTTGCCTCAACCCAAATCAGAAAATGAATTTTACCTGGAAAGTAGTTAGCTGACACTCCCCAGCACCCAATATGGTTAGGTGAGTTGTAAGAATTCTAGAGTACAGATGCTTAGAATATTGTCAGCTTACAAGTTCATGATTTGCCATTCACTAGTATCCAGGTTTTTACATGAAGCCACAGGGCTCCAAAAGTGAGCACTCTGGTGAAAAAGGCAGGAAGTTCATGCATTTTAATGACTTGGATTCATAAGTCACAGAGTGTCACTTCTAATTTACTCTATTTGTTGAAGCAGTCACAAGTCCACCCAGATTCAAGGGGAAGGGACACAGACCCTACCACTCAATGAGAACAATGTCAAAAAATTACAATCCATGTTTTAAAACCACCATAGCCTGCCTTCTGACTTCAATGTATTTACTTTTCTCACATATATAAAATACAAATTTCCGCTTTCAACACCCAACACCCATTTTAAGTTGCTTTTAATTATAGAATCAGGCGTAAAGCCCAAGTTTTCATCATCTAAATTAGATTCAGCTGCAGATGAGGTTTCTTGAGTTTGGTTGCTGAAGTTTGATTTCTCTTAACCTGAAAAACTGTAAATTAAACAAACTGCACTTTGGGAGGCCAAGGTGGGTGGATTGCTTGAGGTCAGGAGTTCGAGACCAGCCTGGACAACATGGTGAAACCCAGCCTCTACTAAAAATACAGCAATTAGCTGGGCATTTTGCTATTTTAATGTGTTCCTAATTCACGTACAAATTTATCATCAAATGGTAAAAGATTACTTGCACAATAATGTTAAATATTTTTTAATTTTGCTGGGTGGGTGCCTGTAATCCCAGCTACTCCAGAGGCTGAGGCAGGAGAATTGCTTGAACCTGGGAGCCAGAGGTTGCAGTGAGCCAAGATTGCACCATTGCACTCCAGCCTGAGTGACAAAGCGAACTCCATCTCAAAAAAAAAAAAATTTTGAATAAGCCATATCTCTCTTCTATTCTCCCAACAAACAATGGTGGAATTGACATACTATAAGCTCAATAGACAAGCTGTCCACAAAGGTAGGATGTGGGAGATGCAGCAGTCACTGGTCCATAGCAATTTTGAAGCCAGTCAGGCACAAACAACAGTTTTTTTGCTTAGGCTTAGTACATTTCCATGAGATTGCATTTTCAATGTGTCATTATTCAGGGAGAGACAAAAGACTGACAAAAACTGCAGACTCAAACTAGATATCCCTTTGTTTAATAAAACAACTTAGTTGATATTTGAATACTCAAAATTACATATGAAGCTAACTAGGTTCATGTAATATGAGATAACAAAATGCAATGATTTTAAACAAGATGTAAATGTATTTCTCTCTCATATAATAGTCTGAGAAATAGGGCAGAACTTTGATAGTGGCTTGAGAAACTGAGAAACCAGCTCAAATCAGTTTCTTTAACTGACATCCTTAGCATTGCATGCCCCAAGATGGATCAAAAATACTTACGAAAACATAGAAAACACAAAATTCACATATATAGTAAGCAGTAACCTTTTGTCAGATTCATGGAATATATAAAATGAATTTTTTTCCAAATAATATTTAATTTTATAGGTAAGTACTTAACCTATTCAATTAAATATAAATAGTATTACTTTGCAATCAGAATATATTTTTTCCTAAATGTGCACCCACACACCTGCAAGTACAAAATATAAATTCATTCAAATTTACATCTATTATATGTGGACTAGGAAACTACAGGGATTTGATGTTTTTAATTAAAAATACTAATTAAAAATATTATGGATGTTTTACTTCCCTATCTTTACAAGTCCCTTAGGTAAACATGGATGCTGATTTTAAGAGATATATATACTTTTGCTTAATTAATGCTTCAGCAGTGATATAACTAATTAGAAAAAAATATTTTATAGATGCAACTTCAATTGAGTTATACATTTTTCTTCCTTAGATAGATTCCTAGGATGCTCTGGTGATGAATTACTGGAAGCAAAGCCTCATTCCTGGTTGCAGATTTCTTTTACTCTATTGCTTTCTTGCCCTCTTTGTTTGGTCACTGCCACTTTTAGACTTGATTTCTAAATTAAATCACTACATTACTGAATTAAATAGTGTTGAAAATTCATGTCCACCTGGAATCCATGAATGTAACCTTATTTGTAAATAGGATTTTTGCAGATGTAATTAGTTAAGATGAGATCATGCTTAATTGGGATGGGCCTTAAATCCAATAAGTGACATCCTCATCGGAAGAGGACAGAAGCCACAGACACACACACACACACAGGGAAGAAGGCCATGCGAAGACAGGGACAAAAACTGGAGAGCTATAGCTATAGGCCAAGGCCAGGATTGTTTAGAGATACCAACAGCTACAAAAAGGGAATAAATAATTCCTCTTTTAAGACTTTAGAAAGTATATGGATCTACCAATACTTTGATATAAAACTTTCAGACTCCAAAATTGTGAGAAAATAATACATTTCTGGGTTTTTTGTTTGTTTGTTTGTTTTGTTTGTTTGTTTGAGATGGTGTCTCACTCTGTTGCCCAGGCTGGAGTGCAGTGGTGCAATCTCGGCTCACTGCAAGCTCCGCCTCGCGGGTTCACTCCATTCTCCTGCCTCAGCCTCCCCAGCAGCCGGGACTACAGGTGCTCGCCACCACGACCAACTAATTTTTGTATTTTTAGTAGAGACAGGGTTTCATCGTGTTAGCCAGGATGGTCTCAATCTCCTGACGTTTGATCCGCCCACCTCGGCCTCCCAAAGTGCTGGGATTACAGGTATGAGCCACCGCGCCCGGCCATTTCTGTTGTTTTAAGGCCTACAGTTTGTGGCAATTTGTTATGGCAGCCCTGGGAAACTAATATTTTTACCTTCCAGAGAAAGAAACACATTGTATTAAAATAACTTGAAATAGGTAACAATATATGAGTATACAAATTTTTATATTATTCTCATAATGCCTAAGAAATAACAGACTTTGAAATAGCACAAAGAGTGATAAAAAAGATTAATGTGATTTCTGACAAAAAGATAATATTTAGGAAAGTGTTTTGTTATAAATTGCTTTGTAAATGTTATTTGTACACTGGTTTATGCATTTTAGCTGCTACCTCCATATGCAATATAAATTAGAATCATTTCCTTTTTCCCACCCACATCCTAAAACTGATTAGCACAGATGTAAATTATTCCATGCTCTTTACACAATTCATCTCAATGAAGGATAAAACCTAAAATTTCAAACTCATAAATCAAAGACAATGCAGGAAACATGCCACTGACTAAATATTTGATAGTTCAATATAATTTTCTCTTATCTAGATTTTTCCTGGGAATGTAGAATTAACTGTTAAGTTAAATAAATCTCAATTAATTTTGAATGCATATAATATAAATAATTACAATCACAATTTGAATGCCAATGTTCTGTTGCAGAAAATTTATCTTTGCTTTTATTTATTTAGTTACTAGAAAAAATACTGGAGTCCAAATAGTGTCTCCTACATTCTCTGAAACAGAAAAAAACCCTGAGAATTATTAAAATAATACTGTAAGTCAGAACAAATTTGAAATAATAGATATTTATTGAATTTAATTTAGTGTATGTAGCATCCCAGTATATGTAGTGAAAAAAGAACACTTATTTGAGTCGTCATTTTCAGCAAAATGAAAATAATAGCTTTCTCATGAGACTGAGATAGAATTAAATGACACCAAAAGGGTGTTTGTGATTTGTTCAAAGATATATTACCTTGCTTTCTTCCAATCTACTAATTATTTCAGGGGCTAAACTTTTACAGCCTATGTTTCTCAGGCTTTCGTGACCTGTGGCCTCCAGCATGGGCAGTGGCAGTCCTCGTGGAAAATTGGAAGTTGAGAGCAAAATATAAGCCAAGATATTTCTTTTTTTTTTTTTTTCATCTCTGCTTCATCATTATTAGAAGTGAATCTCCTCTCTAATTCTCACTGCTAGGCACCACTAGGTTCTATAGATCCTGATCAAAGAAATAACATTTAGGAAAGTGTCTCTATGGTTATAAATTGCCATCCAAAGCATTAGTGATACAACATAAGGATTTTAGCTTTTAATTTCATCAACAATGTAAGTTGGAAATATTTTCCTCCCTCCTGAACGCACATTCTAAAACCAATTATTACTAATGTCATATGTTTCCAGGCCATTTATTATCCTAATCACCCTCTCCTTATCTGTTAATGCTGTTTTTAGATTTCAATAATCATTATCAGAATTAAATTCAGTACTTCAGCATTAGTGTCAGTACTTCCGCATCTCAACTAATTCCCAATATGATAAGTAGAAATAAAGTTATTAGCATTTAAACCATTTTTCTACCTTCCTGCTCCATGACTCCATCTGATTTTGTTTCCACTTCCTGTTTCCATGTTTTGCTGTTCTTTCTCTTATCCTTCCATTTTTATTCCTTGCCAATAAACAAGAACTGTTGCCATATGTACTGCCAACTTAACAGGGTTTCTGTGAAGGCAAAATAAGCATCTGCATCGTATAGTGTTTTGTAAGCTGTAAAGAATTATTCACATATTAGTGTATTATTTTGCACCAGCTCTTCTTTTTCTTTTCCTCATAGCACTAATTTTTGCCAAGCTTCATAATTCATGCTTCTTATTTCATCTTACAAAATGTCTTACAGAACATATTAGTTTTATTTGGATGGATCTTGAATCTCTAATTCTGACACAGTTTGCTACTGTCTGCTCACAATTTTGACTTAAACTTTCTACCTACCATCGCTGCGTTCTTATCAGGTCTAAAAATCAAACTCACAACTCTTACTCAAAAATTGAATTATTGGGTTCTATTGACTGTCTTTACGTTCTCTATCAATACATTTTTTATCCCAAAGTCTAAAATATTGATATCACTTTTTACTCTCTATGTATTATACCCTTTATTCTTACTTCCTAACATCCAGACTGTTGATTCTTCTTTAATAATACGTCTTTTGTTTCCTTCTGCTATATTTAGAGTTTTGCTTCCTTGTAATTTATTTTTCCCTTTAACATTTATTTTAAGTTTTTGAATTTGTATTAATCAGGATCAGTATGGAAGTCGCAGTTGGTATTAGTTCTAAGTAAAATTTTAAAATGAGATAATAGAAGAGCTAAAAGAACAAATAGAAAATGTGACACAATCCAGGAATTAGCAGCAGCAGAAAGCTGCCATCATCCTGTGGTCTGGAGAAAAAAGGGGAGCAGAGTCCAGAGTGGTTTTGTTAATATTGTAACACAAATTATTGAATTAAATTTTAGGCACTGCACTAAAATAAGATACTAAAAATTAACAAGAGGGCTACACTGATAGTAAAAAGCCCGGAAAGTATCAAATGAGTAATCACTGAGAGAACTATAATCATTTTTCCTAAATAATAGGTGAGTTGGTGGCAACAGGGAAGACATATTAATAGCAATAGTTATCTCCAAATACTGAAAGAATGAACAGAAATATATATTGTGCTTTTCATTATACCTAAGACAGCTTAGAAACTTGGGACACTGACTTTGTTCAATATGCGGCATGATTTTTCTAGTAATTAAGGCTGCTGAAAAAATACACTTAGCTTGAAAATAATGAGTTTGCTATCACAAATAAGACATTAGAATATCTATCCAATGTTTGACTTTGAAGGTAAAGAAAAATTTGCATTTTGAAGGAGGATAAACATTATAACTTCCTAGTTTCTTGCCAGTTTAAGGTTTTACATTAGTTTGGAGAAGAATAGCAAATTAGTTTAATAATGAATGGTTAAGGTTTTCACATACTGCAGAAAATTAAAAATTAAGATGATCCAGTTTATGTGACAAATGAAAGTTTCACCAGTGACTTTCATGCATGCATTCATTTGTGCATTTATACGTACAAAACAAAGTTGTCAAATAGGGCCACTGCTGTGAATCACTAAAGTAAGGAGAAAAATAAATCAGTGTAGTGAAGAACCATCAGTGTTAAAAGAATTTTTGTAGGTTACAGAAGTAGCCAGTTACGCTTGCATACTGTGGAGACACAGTATTGCATTAAAGAGAGAAACAAAGATTTTATTTAAAAATAGGATAATTAGATAATAGAAATGATGGAAACATGAATGTAGATAGAGACTTAGTCATGCCAGCCAAGAGAGCCTAGGGGAAAGGGATGTGACTCCGGCAGCAAGATTTGAGTCTCGTGGCCCTTGAAATTTCCCACTTTAAACTAGGCAAATCAGATGACACTTTCATGCCCCATTGACATAAAAAAAATCCCACTACCATCTGGCTTCACTTCAGAGTGTTCTGCGGCTTTTCAACTTTATTCCACATCTTGTTGTGGCCTCCATTAATCGTCAGGAATAGAGCCGATCTTCCACAGTGAGGATCTTAGTGGAAGAAGCAGGTTAGGGAGGACCAACATCTAGACAAATGAAGAAAAGATAAAGTATGGATATATACACTGACATGTTAGAAAGAGGAGGGAAAATGGACTTTCGTCTTCAATGAACAGAGTTTGTTTTCTGTTTCTGAGTATTGCAAAAGTAGATATGATTTTGGTTTTGAAGAGACCAGGGCTTCTGGAAATAAGCATAACGATAAACTCAATATAGTTGTGTAAAGATTGCTGAGCATCACACAGGAAATTATTGAAGACAGAAATCATAACACGTAATAGGTGAAAGTTGCATGACTTACCATTTTCCCCTATTAAAATCTTACATGTTTGTGTAAGAGAGAAAAAATACAAATAAAAGTAACTGGTATGTTTAAAGCAATCAAATTTTTTATCAGTAGGAAAACTATTTCTTTAGATTGTATTTTAGGAAATAGTTGGGCAGAAGAGAGTTTTAAGAGGTGTGGATGTGAAAGTAATGGAGTAGGAAAGAGACACAATATAGAGATGGACTAAGAATTTTTTTAACTGCATAATTCATGTTAAATGTTGTCAGTTATAAGATATAGAGTCATATAAACACATTCAAAAAGCTATTTAAATCAAACAAAGCATAAAACCTTAATCTAAGGTAAATATGAAAATATACTGGGAACTCCATGCCTGCATACCCCTTCAATTCCGTGAGTTTATTATAATTAAATTGAAAAATAAACTTATAGATCGCTTTATATAAGCATTGGGGCTGATAGAGAAAATGTAAAAAGGTTAATAAGGAAGAGTTTTTGGACATTCCTATCAACTCCAACAAACATGATTTTGATAACTTACTTTGTTTGTATTTTATAAGCCTCAGGTACATTTCAAATAGATATAGGTGTGCTCATCAGACTTGTTTACATTAATTAAATATTCTTTCTAAAAGTATATGTCCCAGTGGTATATTCTGATGCCCTTTATGTATGCTCTGAAAAAAAAAAAGACTATAAAAAATAAAAATCTTAATATTTGCTAGATTTAAAGTGGTTGGATTTGGAATTTAAAATATTTTATACCGTCTGTATTTTCCAAGTTATTCATTGCACATATATGCTCTTAAAATTGATATTTTAATGTGTAAATATATGTAACATATGTATATAATGTGGTCTCTCTATACATATATCTGTGAGTGTATGTATATATGTAAAAATGAATGCGAATGATGGAAGAAATTTTAAAGTGTAGACTGCTTCAGTAAGACATGCAAAAAATGGCAAGTGTTCCCATGGTTTTAATGTGCCATAATGTAACCCTAATCTGGATGAGATGTGAAGTGCAGTCAAAACCAGGCTAATGTACAGAATAATGTGAAGTGATTTGGCCACAATTTGAGTAAGTATGGGATAGGTGGGTAGAGTAAGATGGCCGAATAGAAGCCACCACTGATCATCTATCCCACAGGAACACCAACCTGAACAATTATTGACACAAAAAAGCATCTTCATAAGAATAAAAAATCAGGTGAATGATCACAGTACCTGGTTTTAGCTTCATATCACTGAACGTGGCACTGAAGAGGGTAGTATAGACAGCCTTGAATTGCCAATGCCAACCCTCCCCCATATGCCAGCAGCAGCTGTGTGGCACCGAGAATCTGTGTGCTTAGGGGAGGGAGAGCATAGTGACTGTGGGACTTTGCATTGCAATTTAGTGCTGCCCTGACACAGTGGAAAACCATGCAGAACTCAGCTGACGCCTGTGGAGGGAACATTTAGACCAGCCCTAGCCAGAGGGGAGTCATCCATCCCAGTGATTGGAATCTAAGTTCTGATAAGCTTTGCCACTTGGGGCTAAAGTGTTCTGGGGTTCTAAATAAACTTGAAAGACAGTCTAGGCCAAAAGGACTAGACTGTGCAGTTCCTGCACAAGCGCTAATGCTGTGCTGGGCTCAGAGCCACTGGACTTGGGGAGCATGCAACCTAGTGACATAACAGCTGAAGCAGCCAGTGGAGTGCTTGTGCCACCCTTCCCTCAAATCTAGGCAGTGCAGCTTGCAGCTCCAAAAAAGACCCCTTCCTTCCACTTGAGGAAAGAAGAGGAAAAAGCAAACAGGACTTTGTCTTGCAACTTGGATACTAGATCAGCCACAGTAGGATAGGCCAGTCTAGACTTATTATCAATCTCAATCATAATAAAGCACAGTGATTAGAAGTAGAATTCAAGGTAGATTTTAAAAAATGGATGTGAATCAGGTTTAGCTACTGTAAATACAATTTGTTTTTTTTTTTCCTTACACTTGAGTTTGTCTTCAAAAATGAGACAACTTTAAAACTTTTGGAAACTGATGCTTATTTTATATTGACCCGGAATAACTGATCTCTATAGTTACAGTAACAAGCACAATTGAATTAGAAGATGTGGCAATGTATGTTTTATATTTAAGTGATACTCGTTTACGCTTGAAAATGTGTGATTATTATGATTATCTAGAATGATGTCATGCACCAAAAGTAAGAAGATAAATGATTTTAACCAACAATTATTATTTACTTAATGGAATGATTGCGGAAAGTGTAGACTAGATAGAGGAAAGCCCTGTTTGAAATTCATTTTTAAAATAGTGTAATTAAAGTAACTTCTATTTAGAACACAAAGGAAAATTTCAAAGATCCAAAAATGTCCTGTTGAAATGTATCTTGAAAATTTCAGACAATCTGTTACGAAACAATATGGTTGCCTGCATGAAGAAATATGTTCATGCCAAATCAGCTAGTAGGCAGATCATTAACAAACAGTATAAACAGAGAAGGAAAAGATGGATCCCCTAAAGAGATAAAGTATTTATGTATCTTGGCTCAGAAACTCACTTGTGTTCAGCCTAACAGGTAGTCCCATACAAAGACACCATCTGCTAAGTGAAGTAAAACAAATTTGGAGTTTCAACTAATATATAGCACAACAATTCAAATTTATGTAATTTATAATCTTCTCTTACAAACTTTAAAGAGAGAAAATGTATTTTCATTAGGTCAATTAGTTATGACAAATGCAGACTTGTTCAGACTTAATAGGCTGTTATCACTTGTTAGAACATGTGTGTGTGTAAGGGAGGTCATTGAATGAGATTAACTAAATAGTCCCTCCTTTCCAGCTAATCTGCCAAGTCCAGTTAGAGGACAATGTAAAGAGCTACGTTAATCATATCCTCAGTTCATGACATGATATCATCATACGCACTGACTTTGACCCTCCCTTGACTATTAATTTGGTTTTATTCCAATATAACTCTCCTATTTATCTCCCATCCTAGTGACCACTAGGCACATAGACTGCATTTGTGATATTGTCAAAACGCAATAATGGTAATCTTCCATATATTTCAGTGTTTCTTTTTATTTCACACAGACGTGTGTTTTTAAAGTTTAATCTACATAGCTAATGTTTTGTCTCAGGAATTCTTTTTAGCGTGGTTGTATACTCTGATGTCCATACACTACATTTTGCCTGGTGTCATTCCCAATGATGGATACCCTACCCAGATTCCTACCACACTCTAAATCCCCATCACAAACATCAGTGCAAGAAACACCCTTTTGCATATCCCCTTAACAGATCTACGTGAGAAAAAACAAAACAAACATATACTATATATGTTGTGTTATATGTGTTATATATTATATACGTAGAAAGCATAAAATGTTCTCTCTTTCTCTCTCTCTGTATACGAATTCACTCTTTTTCTTATTACTACCAAATATGAGATCCGTTTTATATGCCAGATAACCTTGTGGGTTTTCACTCTTTAGTAAAACACCTATTTACCAAATATTAAATTGATTTCAGCATATTTTGGAAATGTAAACCTTTAATAATAATTTTAAGGAAAGGTTGAAAATAACAGCAGATTTCAAAGAGATCATCATTATTCAAAACAAAAATAATGTATTGCCTAATAGTGAAGAGTGACTCTGCCCAAGTTTGGATACCTACTCTGTGAGGATAGTGCCAGTGTTTTGAAAAGGTGGCATCATTTTACTGCTTACACCATAGAGTACTTGGGAGATTAATAAAATAATACACAGAAGAGACAAAAAGCAAAGTCTAGCCATATAAGCACTCAATATTCCATTAATATGTTTAGATTTCTCTAATTTTGCATAGGCAATTTTGCTTCCCATACAATATTATTGAATACATTCAATATTAATGAAAGGACATAAATTGCATTCAAATAAGCTTCAAATAGTCACATCATTCTCCTTTCCACATTTTGCTGTACATATATTCTGCCCTTTTTTTTTTTTATTTCAGTTGAACAAAGCTCACATCAGGACATGAATGGAGAAGCCAAAAACGTGTTCACTCAGCATCCTCCCTACATTCGTGAGATGTTCTGATTAGATGCTTTAAAAGGTTACCAAGAAAACAGATGCTGTCTTACAAGTTAACTAAATAATGTACTTCAGAAAGGCAAGCCACTCACCATCCATTTATAAATTCAGGTATCTCATTCCCTCACCACCTCTGCTTCATTTGTCTTTAGTCATTTTTTTTTCATCCATAAGCAAAATCTTAGTCACAAATGTTAATATCACTCATTTCTAATTAGATTAAATTTGCCACCTCTAACTATGAATTTTGTGCAAATATCTCACATCTTATATTGCCCATAAATAAAATATGTTCAGGAAAAAATGATACAGAATTATGAGCACTCTTCCAAAACCTGTCTATGTAATTTTATGAGCAGGTTATTAAATTCTATAAAAATGTGTATTTTTAATATGGATTAAGGCTTTGTTCTCAACATTACTAGGAAAAAAAAGAATTCACAAAACTTCACCAAAGAAACATATTTTAAGGCCAACAGTTTAAATGGAAGTGAAATATAATCTGCTCTCTCAATAACAAGGATTTAGAATTAATTCATTCCTCAAAAATGGGAAGGAAATTAGAAAAAGCATTTATGCAATTATATAAATAAAGGTATTATGACTGGACAAAAACTATGATTTAATTGAATGACTGTACAAAATACCTTGCTGGATTTCAGTATCTGATCAATTTGACACTGGTTTAAAAAAGTTGAATAACATTGTTTAAAAATATGTTTCTGCAATTTATATTGCATTTCAGTTCTGGATATCAAGGAATATTTTGAGATTGTGTGTTTGTTTCTCACTATTTTTATTCTTATTTATTTGTTGCTCCTTTATAACTATCATCTTCTTCTATTAGCCACAGTTAACCATTCCCTATTAATTATTTGCATATTCTGCCTTTGTTCATATAGATTTAGTGTCATGTAGATATCTAAGCATATGGGCTTATGCATATATGGAGAGTGAAATAAGTATAATTCAGCAAGATAAAACATTTGAATTAGGTGATAATGAAATAAATGAAAAAAGTAAGAGTGAGTTTACTAGGAAAAACAATCTATTCAAGGTAGGATGATATAAAATTGTGGATAAGAGCACAAATTTAAACTAAAACAGGTTTGAATTCCTTTTTGCAAACTTACCTGACTTTGGAAAGATTGCTTTAACTCTCTAGGATTCAATACTCTCAAATATAAATTGGTATATTGGTACTTGCTTAATGGAGATTGTATAAAAATCAAATTATAAAATGCCCCAAAGCATGTAAACCTGCTCATGAAGTATAATAAACACTAACTGTGATCATGATGATAATGTCTTATACTCTTCATAAAGGGTTTGGCTTTAAGTTTTATTGTGGCAATCACTTAAAAATAGTTACATTTTTTTTTCACTAAATTAAATGCAAACATAGCTATGGTGAAACACAAATCTGTTAAATAAAACAAGATTCTCTAATACCGCCTCACAAATAAAAACAGTGACAAGTTTTAGAGGATTTATTATCACATAATCTCATGCTATATGTTGATGGCTGAAAGACAACTTGCAATTTTTTAAGAGGATGGGAGTAGGTTTGGAGGAAATAATTGAAAGACTAAAGTATCTTAAAAATATTCCAATTTAACAGATTGAATAAATCCAGAGAGTCATCATAGCATATGTGAAAGAATGGGTAGCCTGCTTTTTGCCTATATTAGTGATACTAGGTAAATAACAAGTGACGATATTTTGGAGATTATAATATTCCAATAATAAATGAAACTATGAGATGATGACTTATAATTCCTAGGCATTTGCTTTAAGTGTTAATCAAAAAGAAGGTAAGCCTAATACTCTCCTAATATTTACACAAATACCAGTTTGTATAAAATAAAAAATAAGCTACAAGACCTACATATCCCCACCTCCCTCCCTCCTGTCACTAAATTCTTATTAACCAACCGTCTTCTTTTCCATTCTTCTCCTTGCACTTTATTTTCCTTTTTGTGGAGAGAAAAATGAAACAGAAACAAAAATTGTCTAATTAGATGCTCACAGAGGAGTGGAATGTACTCAGAGGTACAAATAAAACCCGTTAGACTTCCTACCCTTGTAAGCTCTGTGAACCACCAAAATCCATTGAAAGAAAGGATAATGGGATTTGACCTAATCTGTTCTTCCAAGGTGCTTTGTGGTTGCTCTGAAATAGCACAAGTGTTTCACAGGTACCTGATGTCAAATTGAAGCCATTTTCAGTGCCAAAGAAAATATCTTAGTGGCATCTGGAGAAATATTAAACCATTTAGACTGTCCTAGGGAAGAGTAAGGAAATCAGCATTCCGGAATTCCATTGAGGGTTATGATTTATTTTATAAGAATTTGGAGTAGTAATAGCAAATGTTCATGGTTTACACTGAATTTTTTAGGAAGACTATGGAAAGTTTGGAAACCTTTGATTCCTGTCAAGAGCAGGAATGAAATTCAAAAGACAAAAATGCAAAAAAAAAAATGTAAAGGCTAGACAGAGATTAGACATTATTGAAAGCATGGATTCTGGAGCTCTTCTTCCTGGGTTTGAGTCATGATATACCCATTCATCAGCTGTGAGACCCCTAAGCTCTATTTCCCCTGATCTTCTTATCTGTAAAATGAAACTTATATCATAATTTATGTAAAACACATATAATAATACTTAACATACATAAATTTCATGTGCTTGTTTGTTAACTGAATGTATGCTGGGTACTATGGTATATATTTTTATGTATTATCTTGTTTGATTATTCTAAAATCCTTGCTTAGATAGCTATTTTTTTTCAAAATGGAAACATTTCTCCTTTTGAGACATTAAGAATATTGCCTAAACTCTCAGTAAACTGAGATTTGAACTCAGACTATGTTGAGTCTGTGTCCAGTGCATTTACTGTTGTTGTCAAATCTGAAAAGGATATTCCATGGAGTCTGATTTTATATTTATTTTGTACTTTATAAAGAACAACCATCTTTTCTCCAACAATACACAGACACAGGCTGCTGAACTTGATAGCCAAGATACTCCCAAATAAGTGGGGCTTGGGCGGGGAGGTAACAGTGAGGCAGACAGTCAATTCACTTGTGCATAAAGAAGTAAATGTTATGGCTGTTTTATTCTTGCAGGCATATCAGATCTCTTGGCTAATACCTGCCTCATGTGGTTGTAACATTACAAACATACCTTAGTTACAAATTCTGGCCTATAATGATGACTTTGTCAGCATTTCTCACAAAGACATTTAGTAACGCTTATATTAAAATCACATCGGCGACGATTTCATGATGGCTTTTCTAACACTTAAAATGCTAGGAGTTCATACATTTAAAAGGAATTTCCAAAAAAAATCACCAAGAGCAGAACATCAGAGAAATAATTGTCTTTCGCTGCCTCAGGCATGCTCTCACCAATCCAATTTTAACGTAGAAACAAAACACAGAGCACAGGGATAATAACAGCTATGTTTTAGAAGATAAAGCAGAAACGATAGAGGATTTGAGGAAAGTACTATAGGTTGAGTATTTTTAGCTGGCCCCAAGGGGTGGGGCATGAACAGAAAAAAAAAATACAAGATTAATATAAGCAAACATCCTCTCAATAATTGGAAGCCCAGCACCAGAATAAACTGTGTAACAATAAAAAGCATGATAAGTAAATAAAATGAGTGGCTGCCTAGATGGCGATATAAAAGAAACATCACTATGCACATGGAATAACTTGTTTTATATAAGGAAACTCTGATAACAAATGAATTCCCAGGATGCGGAAGCTAGAAGAAGTGTTTGTCTGAATTCAGCCTAAGCCTAATCTCCTACTTTTATTTAAGATGTGATGAACAGAACACTTTTGAGATGTATCCCTGCTATAGGTAGATGTTTACGTTTTTCTTTCTTTTGAAGGGAGAGAATAGAGCATAGGATCTGGCAGTCAGTTGTAGTGATAATAATCTTATATATAGATAACAAGCTCACCACTTTTTTTGTATGTAGTCTGATCTGAGCCTTTTCCCTAAGCAAGGGCTCTCCTCAAAGCAATGTGTGAAGCATCAATTTCTTTTATTTATTTATTTATTTATTTATTTATTTATTTATTTATTTATTGAGACAGAGTCTCATTCTGTTGCCCAGGCTGGAGTGCAGTGGCGCCATCTCGGCGCACTGCAACTTCTGCCTCCTGGGTTTAAGCGACTGATGCCTCAGCCTCCCAAGTAGCTGGGATTACAGGCGTCTGCCACCATGCTTAGCTAATATTTGTATTTTTAGTAGAGATGGAGTTTCACCATATTGGCCAAGCTGGTCTTGAACTCCTGACCTCAAGTGATCCACCTGCCTCGGCCTCCCAAAGTGCTGGGATTACAGGCATGAGCCACTGTGCCGGGCTAACACATCAATTTCTAAGCTTGTCTGCTAAAATGACTCCCGTGAGCTGCATTGATACTGGAGCTTCTTATTCTTGGTCATTGCCACTGCTGGATAAATATGGTTGATGAACCTGGAGGGTGGGAGAAAGACATAGACATTCCCTCCCAGAACTAAACGACAGGATCCAGCACTCTGAACAGATTTTTTAAAACTATAGGACAGTACTTAACGTATTTCTCTATTTTCCCATTTGTAGTGACAAATTACAATCCAAAGATAACAAAATAGTTGTTTTGGAATTCTGTTGAACCATACATTGAATGCTAGGGAACTGTACCTGTAGTAAACAATATTAAAGTGTCTATTAATAATGAGTATTAATATAATAAATTTTACCTGTGAAATGCTTTTGAACTATTTATTTGTTGTCATATCAGTTAATGTTCTCCCCATAGTTCCCTTTATCCCTTTATAGATAACTTGATGTATTCTATTTAAAGAAGTTCATAAAGAGGTGTCAGCTTTATTCAGTATGATTCCTTTTTTTTTTTTTTTTTTTGAGACGAGTTTCGCCCAGGCCGGAGTACAGTGGTACAATGTCAGCTCACTGCAACCTCCGCCTCACAGGTTCAAGCAGTTCTCCTGCCTCAGTCTCCCGAGTAGCTGGGATTACAGGCATGTACCACCACACCTGACTAATTTTTGTATTTTTGTGGAGTAGGAGTTTCACCATGTTGCCCAGGCTGCTCTTGAATTCCTGACCTCAAGTGTTCCACCAGCCTCAACCTCCCAAAGTGCTGGGATCACAGGCATGAGCCACTGTGCCTGGCCTTAGATTCTCTTTTGAATATTTTCTACTTATAAAATGATTAACTGGAAGTATATTTGTATACTTGCTTTTACTTAAGTGACAGGTATTTGCTCTCTGAAGCTGCAAACCAATGTACAATATACTAGAAAGCAAATTAAGACTAAAACATCTATCTGTGCAAAACTGAATATTTAGAGACATATTTTATCTAACAATGATTTCATTCTATGTAAAAACCAAAATGCTTAATATCTGCCAAAAGATGTCTAAATGTGATAGAGTTGTAGATTTCACACAGATAACATACTATCTGCCAGCCTGGGTCAGAGCTGTATTTGCAGTGAATGGCACCCCACCATCTTCATTACCGAGATGTATGGGGAATTTTTTCTGTGCTTTATTTTGGAAGAGAGGAAACGGAAAGGCTGGTGAATAGGTGACTGGCCCAGAAACAAAGGGTGTGAGTTTTAAAAATACGTTTTCTTCTTCACATGGGCTTGAACGCCTTACAAGAACAAAGATCAGAAGCTAAAAGAGTCATTTATTTTTACAAGATATGGGTGATTCTGGGAAGATGTATTGGTCAAGAGAGACTGAAAGAGGCCGTAAATCCAAGGAGAGCAGGTTTTGAGTCGGATGAGAAAGAATGTTGCAGAGTTGCTGAGAAGGCACACATCTGCCAATCTGTATGTGGAACAAAAATATTTTGGCACCTGAAATACAGAACACGTATGTATTGAATTCTAGAAATCTCAGTGCCTTAACGTCCAAAAGAGAATAATGATAATAGAAACACTCAGTTTACAGTGTTGCCCTAAACATTAAACTGGAACATTCTAGGTAAAATGCTTAGAAGATTATCTGCTCCATTGTATGCACTGAGTAAATTTCAAGTATTATTTTTTAATATTATTATTTTTTGTTAATGTTAAATTTGTGAAAATGCTCACACTTTACCAAAAGTATTTGCAGAATCCCCTAAAATATAAAGATGTTGATTTTAAAAAATTACAAAATTCCTGAGACTGTGTGGGCTATAGTAATTTAATGATGAAAATTTAGAATAATGGATAGAGAAGAGATTGTTATGTATTTGCTTACTGTCTAATCAGTGCATGTGAAGATTCTTGTAGTGTCGAGAAAAATATCTCTTCTCGTTCTTTATTTTTAAATATGTTGCGACTAGCTAATTTCACTTGTCTCAGGAGGAGGAAAAGGTGGCAACACTGCTATTACAACTACATGGGTTTTAAAAAATGTGTTTATATGACAACAATATAGATCTGCCCTCCACAGTTTGCTAATGCTATTTATTTATTTAATTCACATTACATTATTATTCATAATGCTGCATCATTCAATAAATTACACACAGATCCTGGATTCCAGTGAATCTCTCAAAGGTCATTAATGTGTTTCATTGATAATAAGCACAAATGCAAGTCTCATCTAGAAATTGAAATATCATTTATAAATAATTACTTGGTTTTTGGTTATATTGCACTATTTTGATTAGGGTCATCATTGTTTAGAAGTCAGACTCTCTTCCATTTCCAACTTCTTACCACCTCTATTCAGGTTCCCTCAGTAACCCATTGAATTTTTTTTCTCTCTCTTATGAATTCCAATAACATTCTTATACCACATTTCCAGTATCTTGTAAATACTTTCTTGAATATAGTACTTTATCAAGATAGTTTCCCTCAGGAATTTTAAGTTTTAGCATGTATTCTATATCTTATATATTTTCCCCCAACGTATTTTCTTACATGCATTAGGATGTTATTCAGTAAATGATCACTGAATTATAAGACATAGTTTATTTTACCCCACTGTTAAGCAAGGTTAAACAACAATCAGATTATGGCATTTCTTGTTTTATTCATGTATACTCACTAACTGCTGAGATAGCCCATTGTCATATTTAACCTGTGTCTGACAAAGACCTATTATACATAGAGCAGCATATGCCTCAGTACTTTTTCCTGGGACCTTCAATATGTCTGCTATTTGCTCTGAGCAATTTCACTATTAAAACTTTATACATTTAGGGCAGCCTCCGTGACTCACGTCTGTAATCTCAGCATCTTAGGAGGCCGAGGCTGGCAGATGACTTGAGCTCAGGAGTTCCAAACCAGCCTGGCCAACATGGTGAAACCCTGTCTGTACTAAAAATACAAAAAAAAAAAAAAGAAAGAAACAGCCAAATGTGGTTGCTCGTGCCTGTAATCCCAGCTACTTGGGAGGCTGAGGCAGGAAAATTGCTTGAACCTGGAAGGCAGAGGTTGCAGTGAGCCAAGATCAAACAACTGCACTCCAGCCTGTGTAAAATAAATAAATAAAATAAATAAATAAATAAGAAATGTATCCATTTAGATTAAGATGTTAATCCATGTTAAATTATAATTAATTTTATTTTGAACTCATGTTACCTCTTCAGACATTGCTAGTAATAAATCTGAGATAACTTATGATAGCAAAATTTGATACAGACAAGTAAGAAAGTAAGATGAAAATATTAGGGAGCTAGGGTCCAGAGGAAAAGAGAAACATTTTGTATAATGTGCATACTGAGGTGCTAGAGCTAAACTTTGGCCTCACTTTTAAAGATTATTATTTCGATCTACTATTTAGAGAGTTTTATGTCTTCCCTACACCACTCATAATCTTCAATCCTAATTATTTTATAAATCTGAATAGTAAAAGCAAATTAATAAAGAAGCTTGAAAATTTTCTTTGTAAAACCTCCAAGATTTAAGAATTTTTTAAATGTTAAATAAAAGGGAAAGAATTTACACATCTTAAATAATGTAAACCGTAAATACATTGTTGAGATAAGTGGCAAATCACTTCTCTTTTAACATAAGCTGTATTCTCTTTACTCATAAATCAAACTGTTTGCCATATCTAATAATGTGCTGACTGAGCTTCTAGATCACTCAGGACAGTTGACTATTTCTCTGTGTTATAGAAATCTAAATAATATTAGAATCCTCAAAAACATAACCAGATTATTATACACATACATATATAATTACATATATACATAATATGCACACAAGGATAAATCTATCTACTCTTTTTAATGAAAATATCCTATGAAGATCCAGCACGTTTCCCAATAACTCTGTGACATGTTCACCATTATTCATGTAGATCTTTCTCCACTCAATTTTTGCAAGAAAAAAGGAAAGATAACTATACCCCAAGGGTTAAAACTATTATGAAACATAGAGAAAGCAAATTAGTGCATGTCAGGGGCAGGGAGTAAGGGAAATGGGGAGTGATTGCTTAATAGATTTGGGGTTTCATTTTGGGATGATGAAAATAATGTTTTGGATATAGTTAAAGGTAATGGTTACAACATATTGTGAATGTATCCACTTTAAAATGGTTAATTTTGTGGTATATGAATTTTACCTCAATAATTGTTTTAAAGTTGTTTTATGGAAATCCAAAACTTTCACACTTTCTAACAAAAGTTAATGATTCACAGATGTATGGCTCTGAGGGAGACCACTACAAAAGTAATATTTCAATATCTTTTTGTCCAAATCTGGTCCTAATTATATATTTTCTTTTCTAGTTACTCAATCACCAACCCACTCCTCTGCCATAATCTTCCTCTTCTTTTTGTTCTCTCTCCATGTTATGTTAGTCATAACGTCCTACCATTTCTAATTCTCTTCTTATCTATCTCAGGGAACATAATTTTTACTTTCCTTGTCTCAGATTTTCCAGTTCAGAAATAAGTGTCTCACCTTTGACCTTTTTCTTTCTGTGGTACACAGAATAATGGCCATCAAGGATATCCATATCTTAACTTAATATCCAGAACCTGTGAAATTGTTGCTTTCTATGGCAATGGGAACTGCAAAGACATAATTAAATCAGTAATCCTAAGAGGAGGAGATTACTTTGCACTAGCTAAGTGGACCCAATCTAACTCAGTCCTTAAAATCCTCTACTGTTTCCCAACTGTTGTAAGAGAGGACAATGTGACTATAAAAGCATGACTTGAAAGATGCAGCATTAATGGCTTTGAAGGTGGAGGAAGGTGTCAGGAAGCAAAGAGTGAAGACTATTCCTCAAGTTGGAAAAGGGAAGGAAACAGATTATCCCATAGGCCTTAGAGAAAACTATTCAACCCTGCTGACAACTTGATTTTAGCTTGGTGAGACCTGTGACAAAGTTCTAATCTACTGAACTATGAAACAGCAGTTTTGTGGGTTTTTTTTTTTTTTTTTTTTTGATGGAGTCTCACTCTGTCACCCAGACTGGGGTGCAGTGGCCCAATTTTGGTTCACTGCAAGTTCCATCTCCCGGGTTCAAATGTTTCTCCTGCCTCAGCCTCCCAAGTAGCTGGGTCTACAGGTGCGTGCCACCACGCCTGGCCAATTTTTGTGTTTTCAGTAGAGATGGGGTTTCACCATGTTAGCCAGGATGGTCTCGATCTCCTGACCTCGTGATCCGCCTGCCTCGGCCTCCCAAAGTGCTAGGATTACAGGCGTGAGCCACCGAGCCCAGCTGTGGTTTTAAGCTACTGAATTGCTAGTGATTTATTATGGCTTCAATAGGAAACTAATACGTTTTACTTTACCCCCACATCATGTAATTTGTGGTAACTTTTTTCTTATCTTTGAAATCGATCTACTTTTCCCCACTTACACTTTTACTTCCTCATTATGATTCATTACATTTTTGGATGATAGCAATAAATTCATAAATACTTCCTCTTTATTTTGAAGTGACTTCACTCAATTCATTTTCCGCACTGCAGTCAGCATTGTCATACTAAGAGACAAATCTGACAATAGTTACTATCAAATCCTTTCAATCATTCCTATTACCTTCAGCATAAAGTCCAACCTCCTCATGTTTCACCAGGGCCTTCATAATCTATTTCCTGATTTCTCTCCATTTATCCTCTAGTGATTTATGACATAGATAGACATGAAGTTCCTGGAGAAGACAATATTTTCTTTTGCCTTTGGATATATAGGAATTTTCCCTCGTTTATATGTCACCTCTCCCTAGTTACTATGTACTTATTGTTTATCCATCAACATAAATATCACTTTTTTGGAAGTATTTCCTGAATCCAAAATTTAGGTTTCTTATCAATATTATGTTCTTACTTCCATAGACTCTTTGATAATCTCAATCATTGTATTAATCAGTCTAATAAAATATTTTGGTTTAGTTTTGACATGTAAGTAATGTACATTTTCTTCCTCGTTATATTAGTTATTAACTATTCAAAATAATATATTTCAATAAATAAATATAACTATCTTTTGCAGTATGTATGTGTAAGTACGTGTATATCAGTGTTTTAATGATTACTTAATATAATATCTACCTTTTGTAACTTTAACTTGATAGTTGCTTGTTATAGTATTGGTTTAATCAAAATTATAACCCTATAGTAAAAGCAATGCTTACTAAAGGTTGTAAAGAGTCTTCTTAAAGAGTACTTCCAGTATAAGTTGAAGGAATTCATTTATGGCTACCCATTGCATCCAAAATAATGCACTAATTGGCTCCTATATAAATTGTAGGCATACTGCCTAGGAGGAATTAACCAGCTTTTGAAAGTTTGATTTGCAAATTCAAACTTGTTAAATGACACAAAATGTCTCAGCATGTATACAGTAAAGCAATTATCACTGACATTAATTATTACATTCTAAATTGCCCTTTTAATCATGTCTTAAAAGAGGAAATTATGATTACTTTTTGCTCTCTATCATTTATCTCTTATTACTCTATTTGAAGAAGCAGTGTCTAGGTCCAAAAGAATAGTTGTATAAAGCCATAAATAAATATTTTAGTTAATAATACCTTTAAAGTTCTCAAAAAAAAGCCATATAATATTTAAATGTGAGTTATGCTAGCCACTTCTTGGTACTGGTGCTAGTTAATTACTTTATCAATTCAAATGCCATTATATATTATCTTAACATGAAAAAGTTTAAAATATTTTATTTTAAATATAAGTTGGAAATTCTTTGTATAATTATTTAACATGGAAAATATGTAAAAATGCAAGCAGAATTTTGTTGCTGAAAAAGGCCCTTTAGGTATTCAGTGATGTACTATATAGTATAATATTCAAATTCAGCAGGCTACAGGTCCAAATAACTTGGTTCTAATTCTAATTTAAATTATTCATGGACTAATTATTTGCCTTTGGGTACATTTTGGGGTATAGTTTATTAATCCATAAAAATAGGTGAATATTAAGTTGGTGAAAACATAATTGTGGTTTTCATAATACTGAAATTTGCCATTTGATATTGAAATACATTCTTAAATCAATGTGGTTATATTATACATCATTTCAATGTGCATTTCTTGCTTTATTTTTTTTTGCTAATGACTTATTACCTGCTGTTTATTTTATATTTATTTTAGATTATGAAAATGATATTAGACAGAAAGCAAATTTGGGTGATTTTCCTATTCAAGTTCAAAATAGGTCATAAAGCAGTGGAGACAACTCATAAGATCAACAACACATTTGGCCCAGGAACTGCTAACAAACATACAGTGCAGTGGTCATTAAAGAAGTTTTCAAAGGAGACGGGAGACTTGAAGATGAGGAGCATGGTGGCTGGCCGTTAAAAGTTGACAACAACCAAATGAGAGCAATCATCGAAGCTGATCCTCTTACAACTACATTCTGAAGAACTCAACATCGACCATTCTATGATCGTTTGGCATTTGAAGTAAATAGGAAAGGTGAAAAAGCTCTATAAGTGGGTGCCTCATGAGCTGAGTGAAAATTAAAAGAAAAAAAACACACAAACCAAAAAAAATCCGTCATTTTAAAGCATTGTCTTCTCTTATTCTACACAACAACAACAAACCATTTCTCGATTGGACTGTGATGGGTATCAAGAAGTGGATTTTATACAACAACTGGTGATTATCAGCTCAGTGACTGAGAAGAAGCTTCAAAGCACTTCCCAAAGCCAAACTTGCACCAAAAACAATCGTGGTTACTGTTTGGTGGTCTGCTGCTGGTCTGCTCCACTATACAACTTATTGAATCCCAGCAAAACCATTACATCTGAGAAGTATGCTCAGCAAATCAATGAGATGCACCGAAAACTGCAATGCCTGCAGCTGGCATTAGTCAACGGAAAGGGCCCAATTCTTCTCCGCTATAATGCCTGACCGCACGTTGCAAAACTGAGGCTTAAAAAGTTAAACAAATTGGGCTATGAAGTTTTACCTCATCCACCATATTCACCTGATCTCTTACCAACTGACTACCACTTCTTCAAGGATCTTGACAACTTTTTGCAGGGAAAACAAGTCCACAACCAGCAGGATGCAGAAAATGCTTTCCAAGAGTTCATCAAATCCTGAAGCACAAAATTTTACACTACGGGAATAAACAAACTTATTTCTCATTGGCAAAAATGTGTTGATTGTAATGGTTCCTATTTTGAATAATAAATATGTGTTTGAGCCGAGGTATAATGATTTAAAATTCACGGTCCAAATTCGCAATTACTTTTGCAACCTAATATTTATTCTTCCTCCTTATGTCATAGAATTGAGAGTAAATCAAACATGATAGAATATTATAAAAACTTAAAATCATAATTTAACATTATTACTAAAATGAAAAATATTTAGCTACGTCCAGGGTGAACACTTATTATACTAAATGGGTAATATAAATAATTTTAGAATTAACAATTTACCGTTTTTTAAATGTTCTCTGACAGTCACTAAATTAAAACATTTTATCTCCCATTGAAGCTATTCTACATGGTAAATTCATTATGTTGTTATGAATTGTTGCTAACTTCTATTAAAATAACACTTCAAAGTACTAAAATCATAAAACTAGATTGTTCGTATTGAGTGTTGGATGGTGCTGAGGATACAAAATATGTTTGATACTGTTGTCCATGTAATTTGCATTAAATAAAGAGCAATAACTTGCATCAAAGACAAATAAAGACAAGGATCTTGCTCTAAAAGAGATTCTAATAAGGGCAAAGTCAGATCTTTCTTTAATTCCAAATATTAGTTATAAATCTTGTATTTGTTATTTTATAAGGCTTGTCATGAAATATAAAATACTAAATAGTGCAACTGAATATTCCATGTATGCAGTGGATATCACATAATTTCATATATACCACAATTCATTAATTAAACTTAATTGTTAAAGTTCAGAGAAATTAATCAGCTTGCATCCATAGCTATGACATTAAAAATTTCAAGTTTATGGAATAGTATTTAAATTGAGAGGTGACAAAATCTCTAATACCATTGAAAAATATAGAACAGAGCTGTGTTCTAATAAGAAAAGCCCATTTGCTTAAGGAACAAAAGATGTGTGTTTGAACCCTGTTTCCCAAATATTTAATTGTATGACTTCTAGTAATTGATGGAATTTCTCTGAGTCTTAGGTTTCTGTGAAATAAAAATTTTAGGTCTACTCCACTGAGGTACAAAGCTTAACTAAAACCAATAACTTAATATATCAATTATGTAGAAGTCTGTATGTATGGTACTTAATGATAGAAAACTGTAATAATAAAGGAAAAACATTGAAACTAATGGGAGATTAAAAATTACACATAAATACACGATTTACAACGAGGAAAAGTGCAGATACCTACCCTGCGAAGTTTTAAAATAAAATAAAATACAGGTAGCCTTTTAAAATAATATATAACATATCAAGGATAAGAAAAAATTAGAGGATATTGTATTAAGGTGAAACAGTAGTTAAAGGAATTAATGGAGCAAGTCACACAAATATTTCTATCCCTTTTAGGCAGACAGAGCAGACAATTCAAGATCACAAAGTGGGTTCATATGTAACCTATTCAAGAAATAGCGTGAAAGCAAGTATGTTTGTTGAGAGAGGAAGAGACTTGCAACATATAAAATCAGAGTTAGCCTGTGGCCAGATCAAGTAAGATTTTCAAGGTCCTTGTAAGGATTTGGGCTTTTATTCAAAAGAGATGGGCTGCTTTTGGGAAATCTGAATAGAGCAAAGACATAATCTTTCTAAAATATCTCTTTTTCTGAGTGAAAACAGTCATTCAGAGGCTACTACAATAATTCAGTTGCTGAAGGTCAAAGTGGGGTAAGAAGTCAGGAGGCTATTGCAAAAGCGGCAAGAGATGATGAGATTTTTGATCAAAGAAGTAACAAATTAAATTATAAGTTATGGTCAGATTTCAAAAAAATTCTGAATTTAGAACTAGTAGAATTTGCTTGTAGACACAAAATAGACTGTACAAAATACTCAAAAATTACTCCAAATCTTTTCTATTTTATTTTTTCGCTTGCATAGCTGGCAGAAGGAAGTGGCATTTGCCAATATGAAGATGATTATAGGAGCAATACATTTAGGATATGAGGAATCTGAAGCTAAGTTGGGATGTTTACTACTAAACAGCTCCAGTGAAGGTATCACATAGGCCATTTGGCATACATGCCTTGCATTCCGAAAATTTGCATGCATGCCTGGAGATTTAAATTTGAGTTAGTTAGCATACAGATAATATCTAAAGTGCTGAGTCACTTGGAGTCGATTATTGATTGTAAAGAGCAGAGGTTCCAAGATTCCTAAAAACTTCAGAGACCGAAGACACAGAGAAAAGGGAACCACTAATAGAAATTAAGAAAGGTGTTGTGGTGAGGTAGAATGTAACTGAAGAAAGTAGTGTCCTGGAAGTCACCTTCTGCCACTACAGAAATAACAGTAACAACTATGCATAAAATATTAATGCAATAGTGACATAAAATTATAAGAGATGATGAGATTTTTTCATCAAAGAGCAGAAATGTTTGAATCCATCCTGCTAAAATATTTGTAAACATAAAACCTTATTTAGATCTATTCTATTGTTCATGATTATTTGGATTAGAAGTTACAGAAATTGAACTGTAACTCACTTAGAAAAACAGCAAATTCAAAAAGAAAAATAGATTGAATAATCAAAATATAAAGTAAGAAAAGAATATTTTTACACCTTAAAACCAACACACACAAAACGAAACCACCCTAGAGCCAGGGGCTTGAATGCCATTTGACCTCCCTTTCAGTTTTCCAACGATATTTTCCCCCGCTTGTATGTTTTATTTTCTCTCACTGCAAGCTTATTTCTCATGGGAAGACACTTGACTTCTCATAGATCTCAAGCCTCTTATAGATATTATTATATCCGATAACATCTGCTACCAGAAAGCCTGAATATTTTGAAAACTCCCGGGGAAAATCTCTGTATGGGTTAAGCTCTCTCCTGAACTAATCAGCCTTGGGTAGAGAGATGGATTCATATGAATAATAGGAGTTTTCAGTGAAAACAAAAGCATGAGGAAGGGAAAATACAAGTTTCAAAAAGAAAAGGAAAGACTCTATGATTATTGTTAAGGAAAGGATCAGAATAAAGAGAAAAATAAGGTCTGTTAAACCTCGAGACCTCATACATGTGCAAGCATCATGATCAAACATTTTTTTCAGAAATTGTTTGATCTGATTGAGTTTTGCTAAGTGTCAAAGGGTCAAAAATATTAATGATGAAGTTGGTGTAAATTATAATTGCACTACATAAAAGGATTAAATTGAATCTAAACTTCTTGGAATTATAATTAATTTTTAAAATTTCAGCACAATTTTAATTCAAACAACCAAATAAACTAATACTACTTGCACTATTATTGGAAACAGTCTTTTGAGGTTCCCTGTAAAGATCTATGAGGTACATACAATTCTTCAGCAAAATCTAAGTTCTCAAGAAAAGATCTATGAGGTACATACAATAATTCGTCAAAACCCAAGTTCTAAAGAATTCAAGAGAGGGGATCATCTTTGGAGCAATGAAATTTTGACTAGATTTTTATTAAGGTACATTTTTATCAAGCTGGCTTTAAGTTTTAGAGTGGAGTTCTATTACAATGCAATGCATAGTTCCTCCGAACACACATATGATGTATATTTAATTTCAGAACAAATTATCTCACATACTCATTATGTAATGAAGTACAAATCTGATTGTAGCTAAAAAATGTATCCATAACTCATAAATTATGATAATGAAAATAATTAAAATTCTACACTCCTTAGCTTTTATAAAATATTCATGTTAATAATCAAAACGATAATAGCACATTTATTCTCTAGAACAATTTCTTCATGATGCTTCTGCATCTTTTGATTGCTTTTTTGCCTTTCAACCTTATTTCAGATTGTAGAGAAAAAAACAAATATATTATTTTCTATTTATTTAATGGATCTTAATTCTGTTTTACCAGTTCCCTGTGGAGTTTAATTTTATGTTATACCAACTCAACCTCACATAAGCACAACATTAGGTGTTTAAAATCTTACATACAATGACCTCACATCATCTTTCAAGAGCTGGTAAACTCATATACTTAAATATTGTGTATATTTTGTCCACCTACTTTTGTGTATCCCAAAATATTCTTAATTAAAAAAAATAAGTTCAAAGCTTTTTTTTTTTCTTTTTGAAGGCAGAGTTTTGCTCTTGTTGCCCAGGCTGTAGTGCAATGGGTAGATCTCAGCTCACCACAACTTCTGCCTCCCGGGATCAAGCAATTCTCCTGCCTCAGCCTCCTGAGTAGCTAGGATTACAGGCATGCACCACCACGCCTACCTAATTTTTATTTTTAGTAGAGACAGGGTTTCTCCATGTTGGTCAGGCTGGTCTCGAACTCCTGACCTCAGGTGATCCGCTGGCCTTGGCTTCCCAAAGTTCTGGGATTACAGGCCTGAGCTACCACACCCAGCCTGTTCAATGCTTTTTAGTACATGTTAAATGTAAACTATTTAGAGGCCTGGTATATCTTCATCATCAGAAACACACCCTACATTGGCCATATACCAGGCACTCTTCTAGTATGTATGTTTCTGATCACAGTGCATGTATAGTTTTTTCCAATATATCAACTGTATTTTTAAAATTATCTGAATTTCACATCAATAAGCAATAAAAATAGGAAAATAAACATATTCCTCCAATGCCTTTCATTTTATTTCAAATTGATATACCAGGGCTTGACATTCAGTAAAAAATTCTAAACATTTAAAAACAAGATTAAACATTTATGTTTTTATTTTCTATCCTTGCAAGTCTTCAGGGAAAACACAAGTAACACATGGACCTGGTGTTTCTTAATAATACTTGAGTCCTTTTCACAAAATATAATTCACAAAATATCACAAAAAATGATATTTTTATTATACTTTTATATTTTAAGATTGAAATTCATGTACATGTATATATTGTTAGTCAATAAAATGAGTATATAGAGAGATAATTAAACATAAGTATATTGGTGGTAACTTATATAGAGGTACTATTTTTGTATTTTTCTAAATAATTGTGTACAATTAAGATAGTAATTTTGTCATTAGTGTAATGAAGTGATTTTTTTATAGAACTCAAGAGAAAAAAACAATACATATTATCTATAGTGCTGAAATAGAATTATGAGTTAATTGTCTGTTTAAAACAGTGGGATACTCTGGTGAAAGAAATCACTTTCATTCTGACAATATTCAAGGTATTAGCTACCTGAAATAGATTATTTCCGCTTTCCTTTGCTAATATTTTGTTTGAGGCTGTGACTGCAAACTTACTGTCCATGTTCTGTTCCAGGTAATCAACATTCCAAGCCATCTTTTTTCTCTCACATCATTATAGAGATGAGATTTTTTCCCTGCAAAGTTTCAAAATTGAGTTTCTACTTCCACAGAAAGATATTTTCATGGCACAACCCATTCGCTCTCACCATCAACTGTGTTTGCACTGTCCCAAATTCTGGAAAACAAGAAACAGTGGAACACATTCAAAAGATACTAGAAGACAGTAGACCAGAGGTTTTGTCCCGTTTTACTAATTTTCTTTGTGACCTTAGATAAGCCAGTTAATCTGCTTGGATCTCAGTTTTCTAAATTGTAAAATCATACATTATAGCAAAACAGCATCTACTATCTTCTTTATATTTTTATATTTATTATTTGTAGCTAATCAATTTGCTGATTTACTAAGAAACTTTCCCTTGCCATTTGTGATACATTGAACAAAAATTAAACTCTAATAAAGTGTTCCTCAGAGTCCGTTGAATAAAGTTGCATTTTTAGTTGATGATCCATGATCCTCTCAGTTATCTGTAGTCAGAAATGAAAAACCAAACAAATCAAAACCAAATAAACAAAATTAAAAAACATGTCTGTCTAATGTCTTTTTCTTTGTTAATCTCCTCTTTGTTCACCAGTCAGTGTTGACATGAGAATATACACACAGTGGGCAGGAAGACCCATACAAGTGAGTTATTTTTCTGGATTTCCTATTTTATATGGCATAATTTCTACAAAGAACAATGAGATCTTTTCTCACTTTACATGGTAATGATCTAGCTATGGAAACACCAATTAATCAATATTGGAGCATGCCAAAGTCCTACCAAAGCACCATAAGATCTGTCACATAGTTCCAACATGACATGAAGAATATGCAACAATCGATGTGACCACACAGTCCTGGACACCGAAAGTTGTGTGAGCCTCTAATTAAAGCGCTCACTATGTGTTCCTTCTTTCTCTCTGAAATACGTCTATACTCTAGGCAGACACAATCATGACAGGAGGCCTGATTGCAGGATATAGTCCAACAGACTAATTCATTCAAAAGAATTGACGGTGAGGCACCCAGTTACTATACGCCGGAAACTCTTGATTAATCCACTCTTTGTCCAGTATCAGTGAACACTTCTGAAGATCACATGAGCCACAGAACTCAGAGAAGCATAAGATTCATGTCTAAAAGTAAACTCGTATCAATAACAGATTTTCCATAAGTAACACCAGAATGAAACTTTTAAAAATTACTTTGTAGTCTTCAGTTTTTTCCAGAAAATAACCCGTAATAAACAAAGACACTTTAGAACAGTGCAAAGTGACTCAACTTGGGATATCACTTACATATAACAGCTCAGCCTATTTAGTTACAGATTGCTAATTCTCACACAGAGATTCTCATCTGGTAGGTCTGTGTGGTGCCTAGAAATCTGCCCTTTGAGCAATATCACCAAGTGTTGTTGCAAATGATACATGTGTAAGATCTGAAAGAACAAGGCTTCAGACAAATTTACCACATCTGGGCTATCAGAGCCTTGCTTTTTATAGACAATTCAAAATTACCTATCTTGCAAATACTGTGTGTACAAAGTGGTGGAGTAATATGAGCAATAAAGTTACACAGTTTGTTTTTTACTTAAGAAGTGATTCTTAGGATAAAAATTCAGTCCTAATTATGCTGACCAAGTTCACAGTAATTGAAGCCAATAACCCAAATCTTTTTTTTCTCTCTCTCTTTTTAAATATGCTTTAAGTTCTAGGGTACATGTGCACAACGTGCAGGGTTGTTACATATGTATATATGTGTGATGTTGGTGTGCTGCACCCATTAACTTGTTATTTATGGGCGGGGTGGCATTAAGAGATATAACCCAAATCTTTTAATTTTAAACTAATAAATGAACTAATTGTCCTGTGGTTGAGTTACACAGAGGATTTAGTTTATAAACAGGTTGATCATGAGTTTCTCATGATCATGTGTTTCTCATCTTTGTAGCTAAGGAATCAGAGTCTCATGTACTCTGCTTAGCACACCTGCTTCTAACACCTTAAGGACTCACATTTCCTGTGGCCCTCTTTTCTGTTAAAACAACTTCTTTCTGTGTGATGTAGGAATGCCACCAGCTGTGTTTGAGCTAATAGTTGGAATTTTGACTACAAGCTATATTTCTTTAGGAAAATCTTCAGGTTACCTGCAAAATTTATGGTATTTTTTCTTTAAAAAAGGAAGTGCAACTTATTTATTTGAAACCCAGTGAAAACTGTGGCGCTTTCCTCAGGAAATTAATATATCCTCCCAATCATAATAGGTTGCCAAAATTGTATGAAGGAGGAGAGTTCTGAGACTACTTTAAGTCAATCATTAGACACCCTTAAAACTTGTAGACTGCATGTGGGCTGGATTGAGTAATTTACGTAAAATGGCTCTTCCTGTCAAGTATGTTTAGTTTAATATCTCAGTCTGGTAGTTTCACATCTCAAAGTCTCAGTGGTTTACCAGAGAAAACACCAACCTATTGACTGCGTTCAATACAAAAATGAGTACGAGAGGGTCCTGTCCTCAAGAATTTGTGTTAATATTACTTATAATATTACTTTACACTCTATTTGAAAATATGCAAGTAAGATCCTTTTGCTTTCCATTTCTTCATTTATTTACAGCATGCCTTCTATAATCTGGTGAAGTAAACAATATTAGTAGAAAGAAAGAAATAATGAGACATGTCAAGATAATTTTCTTCTTACTTAAAAAATGTAGAGAGATTCAATCTCTAATGACTTCCCTGATGTATATAGAAAATATAAATTGTGTCATAAAACTTCAAAACAGTATCTGGACCCCTCCCGTGAGACAATGTACATAGCTGTGAGCCGAGCACCTGTATTTCTGCCTCATGTTGCTAGAAGTTTCCGAACACTAGATAGGTGATGTATTATGAATATGTACTGAGTTTGTTGTCCTGTTGGCTCTAATTCATTGGTAAATTTTGGAAGGCCAATCTTATACAACTATCCCTCTGCAACAAAGTTCATTTTTGTTTCTCTAAATGTTTCTTCATTTTTATTTACTTTGTTAGTTTTTAATCTGCATTTATTACATGTAGGTAGGTTGTCAGATACACTCATTATTTACAAAAGAGTTCCACATGTTTACCTCTTAAAAAGGTTTTCCTAGTATATTTAAGATGTGATAGACGAAACTAACACCCTATTTTTATGACTAAGTATAATTTTTTAATTAATGCATGATTAAGAATAAATATCTTTGACAACTGGTAAAATGAGCTGAAATAAGCATGAGGCAAAAGCTTTACAAAATGTAAGTAATGAGTAAAAATGTTAGTGTTTACAATAACAGTTAAGTTTAACTAGAACCTCATATGATCATCATCATGGAAGGGAGTCAACTAGAAATGTACTGAAGTGTCAAAGTGGGTTTCATAATAATAAGTAAATGGAATATATATATATATATATATATATATAGAGAGAGAGAGAGAGAGAGAGAGAGAGAGAAAATCATATTTTATATTGTGAAGTACAGCCTAGCACAATTTGAGATTTTAAAAATAATGTAGTTTATTCCATTTGTCTATTAAAAACTGACTTGTACTTTTCAGAAAAAAAAAAATCTTACCTTCTAAGACATGTTCTAAACCCCCAATGGGAGAGAAAACCCTTATGTTCTCCTTAGGAAAAAAATGTTTCTAAAAGTTGAGAAAATTAATATTAATATTTGAAAAACAAATACACCCTGTACTCAACACACATTTAAAATATGTGTTTAAAATTGAAAGTGTGGAAAATCCACAGCAATTTTAGTGGTAAAAATATTTTTTCAAAGTTCAGATACTACATTATTAAATAGTTATTCCATAGAATAAATGATTAGATTTGTATTACTATGATACAGTTTGGATTATCATGAAAATATGTCAATAACTATAAAATATACCTGGAAGGTGAAGCTTTTTATGCTTGTCATGGATGTGTGAGAACTTACACATATTTTGTCATTTAAATATAGCCTAATATTCAGCTGTGGCTTGGCATCTTACTATCAAGTAAGGAAACAACAGAATTTGAGAGGTAGGGTAATATAATAATATTATCGTTTTCAGTAAGAAACTCTATGATTAAAACCTCTGAAAGGTCCTTTATTTTACCTAGTTTTCTTACATAATTTTTTGGGGTCTTCTTTTTGGGGATGAACCTTTTTTATAATGTAAGCCTAGAGGTAAATTTTTTGAGGAAATTAGATCTAAATCAATTATGTACTTCAAAGTTAAGTTTATGACTGGAATAGAAATGCCTCGAAAACCATTCTTCATCAGACTTCACAATTGTATACATAGCAACTTTGGCTGCTATACACAGCAGTACCCCACTGTTAAGAGACACAGATGAAAGCACTCTAGTCTTTTACATGACTTATTAATGAGATTATACACAGAGAATAAATGAAAGATTTAAACTCAGTATAGTATTTATTTTAAAGAATATTAAAAGATTTAGTAGTGCTTTTAAAATATTTAAATAACTATCATCTGGTTTTGGTGAGGTAGAATAGAAAAGTAAGGTCTCCAAACAAAGGTCCAAATTAAATCATTGTGTGCTGTCTTTTACTTAGAAAAAATTTTGTGGTTAATTTTTCTAATGCACACATAAATGTTTGCTAGAGCAAACCTCGTATTTGTTATACAATAAATGCAAGGGAAACAATAAGACACAGGATGTATCATGTTAATTATGTGTGTTGGGGTTAATTTGGGTATTGTGAAATTTATTTGTTAAGAAAAAGTAGCTGAGGAAGAGTAAAAATTACTAATTTCATGACAAAAAGGGAGGAAAAAAGGCTTAAAACAATGACATCAGTATGAACAAATGAAGAAAAAAAATAAGGCAGAGGAAAAAATTATCTATTTCCTCAATTCATTTGTAGGCTAAGTGGGAAGGGGTTATATGTGACTCTCATATTCTGCTGGATTTAAAATAGATGAGCATGCATATATTGATATACAAGGAAAAACTATACAATAAGGGTAGAAACTAGAGCTTTTCATTTTGTAGTTTTGTATGTTGGAGAAACATGACTACAGTTATGGTGAGAGTGTGCTGCACAAGAGATTGGTCTGAAAGAGGAGGTCTTCTAACATCTCAGGCAAGGAGAGCAAGCTGAGGAAATTTTAATATTTAACATTTAAACATTCAGTAATTTAAAAATATACAAACATCTGTTAATTAATAAGTCTATTCATGCCAGTAATCCCAGCACTTTGGGAGGCCAAGGTGGGTGGATCACCTGAGGTCAGGAGTTCGAGACCAGCTTGACCAGCTTGGAGAAATCCAATCTCTACTAAAAATACAAAATTAGCTGGTTGTGGTGGTGCACCCCTGTAATCCCAGCTACTCTGGAGGCTGAGGCAGGAGAATCACTTGAACCCGGGAAGTGGAGGTTGCAGTTAGCTGAGATCGTGCCACTGCACTCCAGCCTGGGCAACAAGAGCAAAACTCCAATTCAAAAAAGAAAAAAAGCCTATGCAAACAATACTTTCAAAATATTGAAAAGAAGAAAGCAATAATAATTTATGATGTATAAAAGCTATCTTCAGGTTTTATCACATACAACTAAATTTTTTAAAATCTTGATCCAAATTCTGTATGACTAACAGTCAGCCTGAAGTTGGTATTAGAGTAATAATAAACTTCAACATATGCTTTTTAGTTTAACCTAATTTACCAAATGTCCCACTGTCTCATCATCACTAATATATATACAAGTCAGTTGTTACAGGGAAGTTTAAAACTTGAAATCTTTGGTTCTATCCTGCTGTGTTCTTTAATTTTATTTAAAAGTATAATGGAGATATACAAATAGTTATAAAAATTGATATACATTTCCCAAAAATTTGCTTAAAAAAGGTCTGTCGGCCAGGCGTGGTGTCTCACACCTGTGATCTTAGCACTTTGGGAGGCCGAGGTGGCAGATTGCCTGAGCTCAGGAGTTAAAGACCAGCCTGGGCAACATGGTGAAACCCCGTCCCTACTAAAATACAAAAAATTAGTCAGGCATGGCGGCATGCACTTGTAGTCCCAGCTACTCGGGAGGCTGGGGCAGGAAAATCGCTTGAACCTGGGAGATGGAGGTTGCAGTAAGCCGAGATCGTTCCACTGCACTGCAGTCTGGGCGACAGAGCAAAACTCTGACTCCAAAAATTAAAAATAAAAAAAATAATAATAATTTTAAAAAATGGTCCGTTAACAGTTCTCATGATTTACTCTTTGTCCCATGTGCTTGAGTCTTGCATATTGCATAATAGTATTCTTGGGTAGCTTGCCCTTAAATACAAGGTATTGTTGAGTAAAGAAAACACTAATGTCTGTGAAAAGGTAGATATCTGAATCACATACTCTACTATACGCACATTTTTTCTACAAACACGTGTTTAGAATTTACTTGGATAAAATCTCTCAGTTTAAAATATTCTGATAAATGAACCACATGATGTTAGATTTAAAATACTGTTACATAATTGTAGAATAGAGTAAGTTTGCATAAGAATATTAATGAGTAAATGGATCTATCAATCAAAAAGATTAAAGTAATTTATTCTATTTATATAGCAGGAAAAATTACTGAAGTTCCCACACTTAAATTCTAAAATAAGAACTAATTTTTTAAATGTTGAAATTATTTTTATCTAATTTAAATTTACTCAGTTTTTCATTGCTCCAGAATAAAATGTTTGGCAAAAAAATAAACCTATGATTTTTCAAATAAAAAAGTCAACCTTTAATCTTCTGAAGGTAAACTTTTATAATTTCAGATGTTCATTTTTAACTTTCCTTTGGGATTCACCTGAGAAAAAGCTAACCTGCTTTCTAAATATGAAAAGGTTGTATGCATTTAAAAAAATTATAAATGCTTTCTTTGAAGTTAGCAAAACATACATAAATGTGTTGGATTGTTTCCAAAAATTCATCAAAAATAACCACTAAACACTCCAAATATAAATCTGGCTATTAATCTGTATTTAATACAAATTATAAAATTCATGTCTCATGCAGGGATTTAAAATCAAATTTGTGGTATTTTAGCATAATTATTTCTCAAGATTTAAGTGACCTGAAATTTTGCTTATAAAAGTGATTTAATAAATTCAACTTATTAAAATCGTATATGAAGAATAGATGCTGACGCATGTGTAGGGAAAAGGAGAAATCACTATACAATTGAGTTGAAGAGATTAGTTTGTTATGAAGTATGATCTGCAAAAGGTGATGTCATAATATTACATTCTAAGTACTCCAATTTTAAGGTGGCATTTTTATTAAACATTTGCAGCCAAATGCAGATTATCAAATTTGGCTATTCCTCCTCTATAAAATACCTCATCCCAAATTATACTTAAAAATCTAAATGTGCAATCATTGATGTTCTTTTTAATGTTTCCTCATTTTAGTGGTTTTTAAAGCATGTGGATTTAATTGGATTATAATTTAATGTGGCCATGTTTCAATGCTTGTCTAAAATCTCTTTGTTTTTTACCAGACACTAAAATCACCATTAGCAGACACATTTCCACTTCCTTCCTCCCATTGTGGTAATTAAAGGATTGTATTTACAAGCCTCTTGAATCAAATATTTTCATGAAATATTTATTACATGCCCACGGGACACCTGATTTCATTCATTTGCTATTCTGAATTCGTTGATTATATCCTCTATAACAATGAATCTTTCATATTCCTACAGTACTATGAGCTATGCGAACATGAAGTTGTCTATTTGGCTTTGGATAATGGTACAATAAGTTGGTTCTATCTGTCTCTCGCCTTTCTCTAAAGGCTGATTCTGTGCCCTTTGGGGAGACATGACTATGATTTGAATCATTTAGGTACCCTGAGCATACTTTCTATGCTACATCCAATGCATTCTTACAAAGTTTTAAAAAGTTGAATTTAGAAGAAACATCATTGTTGTCTTCAACCAAATTATTCCATTGTTTATAATTGTGCATTAGATATTTCTATGTAGACATAGAGGAGGTAAATTTAAAAATCAAGATTAGTAGCCATTTTCTATTACTCGGAGATTTACTATTTACTCATCTAAGTTCACAAGTATTCCTGTCCCAATGGCCTGACCAAATCTATGTATTTTGATTTAGGAATCATAGCACAGTACAGTGGGGTTCTAGCTACAGGAATTGTAAACAGTGTGACAATTAGTAGCTGGATAAATTAATTACCTACCATGGTACAGCCAGGTGTTGATCAAATGTCTTTATAACCTGTTTTTGTTCAGTATATTTTCATCTTTCTATTCACAATATTGTGTTTCATTATTGTTAAATATAAAAATCATATTCTTTTTGACTCTTTTTTTTTTATTCTTCTAAAAATAATAGGATACATGTGCAGAACGTGCTAGGTTTGTTACTTAGGTATATACATGTGCCATGGTGGTTTGCTGCACCTATTGACCCATCTTCTAAGTTCCCTCCCCTCACCCCCACCTCCCAACAGGCCCTGGTGTGTGTTCCTCTCTCTGTGTCCATGTGCTCTCATTGTTCAACTCCCATTTATGAGTGAGAACATGCATGTTTGGTTTTCTGTCCCTGTGTTAGTTTGCTGAGGATAATCACTTCCAGCTTCATCCATGCTCCTGCAAAGGACATGATCTCATTCCTTGTTATGACTGCATGGTACTCCATGATGTATATGTACCACATTTTTTTAATCCAGTCTATCATTGATGGGCATTTGGGTTGGTTCCCAGCCTTTACTATTATAAATAGTGCTGCAATGAACATATGTGTACATATATCTTTATAGTAGAATGATTTATATTCCTTTGGGTATATGTCCAGTAATGGGATTTCTGTGTCAAAAGGTATTGCTAGTTCTAGGTCCTTGAGGAGTCACCATAACTGACAAATGGGATCTAATTAAACTAAAGAGTTTCTGTACAGCAGAAGAAATATCATCAGAGTGACCAGGAAACCTACAGAATGGGACTCTTCTTAATTTTTCCATACTATTATCAAGATAACTGGAAGAGTTTATATGTGGCATAAAATCTGTTTTTTCTTACAATATTTTTCAAGCTTATTGATGTGCTTATTTTGTAAATAAATTTACTGTACATTTTATTTAATCTTTCTTTTCTTTTATTTTGAACTTTATATTCACAAAATTGTATTGCAATATTTAGTGATATACTTTCATCATTGTTCTATATGAGATCTGGTTTTTGTTTTTATTATACTTATAGTCCATTGAACTTTTATCTATAATTACATTATTCTCTGTCATAAGGGACTCACTATTTTATGTTAAATTTGCATATCAAGTATGCATAAATGATATCTTATGTCTTATACTATTTCAAATAATATTATACATTTTTAAAAATTCAATATTTGGGGGAGGCTTATCTAGTTACTTCCTGTAACTACAACAAAGTTTTCATAATATATGACATTTTATTGATTCTTTTTCTTATGGGCATTCAGTTGGTTTCTATTACTTTGCTATGATACATTTTACAGTAATGAACTTCCTTATGCACAGTTTCTTGAATATCTATATTCAAGTTTCTCTGGATATATACTTGGAAAAGGAATTTTTGAGTGATAAGAGCACAGTAAATCTGATAAAATATATTTACTTTCTCCCAACATTATATTCCCACCAACAGTACATGGCAGCCCCTCCCATGACAGGCCCAGAGGCCCAGGAGGAGAAAATGGTTTCATGGGCTGGACCCAGGGTCCCATGCTGTGTGCAGTCTAGGGACTTAATGCCCTGCATCCCAGCCACTCCAACCATGACTAAAAGGGGCCAAGGTATAGCTCAGACTGTAGCTTCAGAGGGTGCAAGCCCCAAGCCTTGACAGCCTCCATGTGGTATTGGGCCTGCAGGTGCACAGAAGTCAAGAATTGACAGTTGGGAACCTCTCCCTAGATTTCAGAGGATGTATGGAAACACCTGGATGCCCAGGCAGAAGTTTGCCATAGGGGCAAGGCACTCATGGAGAACCTCTGTTAGGGAAGTGTGGCAGGGAAATGTGGGGTCAGAGCCTCCACATGGAGTGCCTCCTAGGGCACTGTCTTGTGAAGATGTGAGAAGAGGGCCACCATCCTTTGGATCCTAGAATGGTGGATCCACCATCAGCTTGCACCATGTGCCTGGAAAAGCTGCGGACACTCAACACCAGCACATGAAGCAGCCGGGAAGGAGGCTGTACCCTGCAAAGCCACAGGGGTGGAGCTTCCTAAGACCGTGGTAACCCATCTCTTGCATCAGCATGACCAGATGTGATACATACAATCAGAGGAGATCATTTTGGAGCATTAGGATGTCACTGCCCTGCTGGATTTCAGACTTGCTTGGGGCCTGTAGCCTCTTTGTTTTGGTCAATTTATCCCATTTGGAATGGCCGTATTTACCCAATGCCTAGTAAAAGGCATACATTAATATTTATAAAAATTTTCACATTAAACTGTATTTGGCACTGTTTACAAACATTGTTCTATCATTGTTCCATCTTAAGTCATCTCATTCTCCTAGTGTGAATTAATGATCTTCACCAAGGGAAACTTCATCCTTCTGCAATCAGGAAATGGGATGACTACACGTCACGTACATGGTGTAGATCTCCTTAATGACCAAAATTCACCACAAATCAAGATTTGTGTCTGGTTTGTAGTATGAGAAGTGGATGAATTGACCACATCTAACTGGACGATGTTAAGCAAGGTGCCCAATTAAGGAATTCATGATTATCTTTTGGTGGATTTCAATCTGAGTATGATTTTTTTCCTGTTGCAGCTATAATTAATGTAAGAAATGTGAAACTATATCCCATAGTTATTTAACAACCACATTAAATTGTCATGAATGTTGACCATTTTTACCTACAGTAAACAGGAATGTATACACGAATAATTTTCCATAAGAGAGATTGCATTGCATATTCTACAAAAATTATCCTATTTTAGTTTTATTTTCAGTATTTACATATCAGCTTTTACATAAGTTAAGCAGGACTGCTGAAGACAACAAATTTCTCATTTATCTGTTACTATACTCTCAAAAATTATCTGTTTGAGACTGGCTATTGGAAGCATGTAAGAGAGAAACAAATCTTTAACACCTACTAAAATAAATAATTTAGTACATTTTTTTCTACAGATCATTAGTTGATTCCTCACTCAGAACCCAGCTTCAAAATAGCAATCCTCTTTTTTTTCCGTCAAGAACTTTATAACAGTAAATTCCTTCATTAACTCGAAGAAAAACAACTTAATTTTTCCTGGAGACTGAAATACTCATGCCTCTGGTGCTGCCTTAGAGGCTGGAATTAACAGTTACTAATCTGCTATTTCTTGTGCAGGGCACCTCTAACTCCTTCTCTGATTCTATAATTAATTAAAATAACACTTCTTGGTTCACACTGCATAATGTCAAATTCTCTTAAAACACAAGTCTCTCTCCTAATACTAAAAAGTCAGATAAAACTGACCGAATAAATTTACCAGATACCTAAATCAAAAGCACAACATAATTCTTCACAGAAAGTGCAAGCAAATCGTTTTATTCCTGTTTGTGGAGCTTAACCTTCTGCAAAAGTAATTAGGTCTATAATTAAAAAGCTATTTGGAATGATTAAAACTCTGTTACCTTGTGGCATTTAAAGACAAATGCAAATGTCAGAAAGGATGAATTCATTAAATTTTCTATTTAAGAAAAAAATTGCGGATAGAAGGTGTTATTTATTAAAATGTTACCGTTTCAGAGAAGTTTTGATTTGTAAAGAGGACACTGAAGGTTGAAGGTATCTTTTTGTCTTAGCATTGTACAATGTAGGTAGCATTTGTAGTAGCATTTGATATAGCAATCAGCTGCTATTCACAAATTTTACTTTGAGGGTTATTTTAAACTAACAACTGATAATGTCACAGTGTTATTTCAAAGATGATGTCATTTTTCTGTGGGACTTTATCTTTTTCTGTATATTAACAATTGTCAATGTATCTAGTTTGGAGTTAACTACCTTATACATATATATATATACACACACACACACTCACACTATATAGATATGTAGTCATCTATCTAAAAAGCTATAGTGTCTTATCAATGGAGATTTTCAAGCTGTGAATTCAAAGGCTAATTACTTTGAATGAAATGGTCAAGTTTTTAAGTCTCCTGTTGCCCAAACAATCTAATAAAATTAAAGAAAGACAACTGAGCCACTGTTAATGATCATTTGCAAACCAATGTAGTTAAGGAGACGTCTGTTGGTGGTCTCCAGTTAAGTGTGTTGCCTTCCTTGAAAGAAAGTGCAGTTATTCCTGAACAAGCGAAATGTATCTCTAGTGGTGTAAGTTATTGACTAGTATCACATGTGCTTTGTATGACTGTAATATCACACATTCCCTGTATCTTTAGCATTTCTATTCAACTCATCATTAGAAATATAAGAAAGTATGTGCAGAGAGAAATAAACTTTAAGAAGGCATACTGTGAGATAATGACAACATTAACTGCCACCAAATACAGCAACAAAACCAATCAAACAAACAAACAAAATCTTTCCTTTAGATATTATCCTGAAATTCAAGATTAATAAAAAAGGATACAGACAGAAACTCATCATGATTGGTTGGAAATAAGAAATATTGTTTTATTTAGTCATCAGTGAGTCATGTACAAAGCCAAGAGCAAATAAGATAAGGATTACTGAGTGGCATATCAGTCCTGGATTTTATTTTATTTTATTTTATTTATTTATTTATTTATTTTTTTGAGACGGAGTCTCGCTCTGTCGCCCAGGCTGGAGTGCAGTGGCGCGATCTCGGCTCACTGCAAGCTCCGCCTCCCGGGTTCCCGCCATTCTCCTGCCTCAGCCTCCCGAGTAGCTGGGACTACAGGCGCCCACAACCGCGCCCGGCTAATTTTTTGTATTTTTAGTAGAGACGGGGTTTCACCGTGGTCTCGATCTCCTGACCTTGTGATCCGCCCGCCTCGGCCTCCCAAAGTGCTGGGATTACAGGCGTGAGCCACCGTGCCCTGCCAGTCCTGGATTTTAAAATAATAACTTTTTCTCTAATTTGATATATGATCTCATAGCATCATTCATTTTTCTACAATTTAAAAAGGCATATATGGCCAGGCATGGTGGCTCACACCTGGAATCCCAGCACTTTGGGAGGCAGAGGCAAGAGGATACTTTGAGCTCAGGAGTTAGAGACTAGCCTGGACAACATGGCAAAACTGCATCTCTACAGAAAAAAAAAAAAAAATTAGCCGTGCGTGGTGGCATGTATCTGCAGTCCCAGCTACTCAGGAGGCTGAGGTGAGAGAATCACTTGAGCTCGGGAGGCAGAGGTTGCAGTGAGCCAAGATCGCACCATTGCACTCTAAGCCTGGGCAATAGAGTGAGACCCTGTCTCAATAAAAAGATAGAAAATAATTTTTAAAAAGACATATAGCCTAGCTATAAGAACCACATAACACACAAGGTATCATGTGGCCTTGACTTCTCAGGATGTATTTTGCAAAAAAGAAAAAATATAGTCTGAAAGAGAACCAATCATCTCTTGAGAATATAAACCACAAGGCCCATGAACCAGTCATTTTCAGTAGTGTGATTTCAGATTTCACTCAGGGGGGATGAGAATCACTCTAATCAGAGGTTTTATACAGGAAGACTTCAGTTATTTGGTGTTAATGAGACTTAATATTTCTAATTTTTTAACCCCCTTATGGGAGTAAGGGAAGCATAGATGATAGAAAGCCGACAAGAGGTTTGTAGTTAGACTAAAAATCGAGGGATAAAAGCAAGACATTATCTTGCAAAATGGAAATAGATGAAATAGAATCATTCAAATGGAAAATCATGAAAACATGGAAAAATTAAATAGATGAATCTGAATTCTGTTGCTGAAGAGATTATTAGAAATAGGATATCCAGTTTGAAACAAACAAACAAAAATAATGGATCTCAAGAAGACATTTCAATTATGTAATAATCACCTAGACATGCTCACTCTCAGCATACATTCTTTATTATACACACAACTATTAATAATGAATGGAATGCTCTGAAGGTAAAAATTATAGAAATTACTGTATTTGGCTGGGCGCTGTGTCTCACGCCTGTAATCCCAGCACTTCGGGAGGCCGAGGCAGGCAGATCAAGAGGTCAGGAGATTGAGACCTTCCTGGGTAACACAGTAAAACCCCATCTCTACTGAAAATGCAAAAAAATTAGCCGGGCAAGGTGGCCTGTGCCTGTAATCCCAGCTACTCGGGAAGCTGAGGCAGGAGAATCACTTGAACCCAGGAGGCGGAGGTTGTAGTGAGCCAAAATTATGCCATTGCACGCCAGCTTAGGCAACAAGAGCAAAATTCCACCTCAAAAAAAAAAAAGTGCCATTTTTTATTTTTTTCCCCAAGGTGGATGCATCTTTTCAGGTACATGATGTGATGTATCTCTAACATACGCTATCTTAGTTTTAGCCATTCTTTGCAATGGTGTCTCACTGTGGTGTTAATTTGCATTTCCCATGAGCATCTTTTCACATGCTTGTCATGTGTATTTTCTTTGTTCAACTGTCTGTTCAAATGTTTTGCCCATAATTTTCAACCAAGTTCATTATTTTATTTAGTTATGAGTTCTTAATATAGTAAGGAAATATTTGTGTTATTAGATACACGTTTTCTTCTAACTTTTTATTTTGAAGTCAGACTTACAAATGTGCAAAAATGATACAGGTAATTCCCTCACCCCCTTCACCCAGCATCCTAATGATAATATTTTATGTATTTATAGCTTAATTACAGAAACCAGAAAATTAAACTTGATTCAGTAGTATTAACTAATCCTGACTTAACCCTTGGCAGTTTTCTACTAGTATACATTTTTTTTTTTTACTGTGCTATCACTATTTTAATGATAAGCAAACTGAAGTGTAGTAGGGTTAGGTAATTTCCCTGACATCCATAGTTTCCAAGTAACAAATGTTGAAATAGAAGAGGAAGAGAGAGAAGGAAGTTGGAAGGAGATTTTGTTAAACATACTAAATGAAAATTATGTCTTTGTTTAAAACATGTTATTGTTGGTAAAAGAGCTGAGGCAGGACTGGCTTGTCTGTCATAATATAAAAGAGTCTTGGAAGATGTCTGGGGTCCAGGGTCTAAAACTCCTTGTGGCCTTTGGAACACCAAGCTCTGTGCCAAAGGGTGGAAGGCTGCCCTGCCGCACCACAAATCTAAGCCCGGGGTATAAAACCCCTTGTGGCTTGGATGGAACCCAGTGCTCAGGGCATAAAACCCCTCGTAGCCTCTGGAATGTGCACAGATTTATTGGTTCCTTGCTTCTTACTCATAAACATGTCCTCCATTATCTCAAGCAGCAGAGTGTATTCTATAGTGTCAAAGAAAATGCTAAACCGTCACAGCTACACTTAATGCAACACTACCCTTATACCCCTACGTCCTCATGCCCTCACCTGTTTATCCTCACATCTGCACGTCCTCACCACGTGCTTGCTTCTTTGTTTGATCACCAATAAATAGTGTGGGCTCCCAGAGCTCGGGGCCTTCACAGCCTCCAATGTAGCATTGGCCCCCGGGACCCACTTTATGTACTCTTGTCTTTCCTCATTCCTTTGACTCTGCCAGACTTTGTGGCCCCCACAGCCTAGTGTTGGGCCTGATCACCCCAACAGTTATGTTGTTTTTGCAAAGTTTTTAGTGTCTTTTTCATAAGGGTTATGAATGTTAACAAACAGAGGTTGTGAAATTGTTCAGGATTTTTAATTTAATTGGGGTGAATAATACATTTTTTTCTGTAATTAATATTACTGAGACCTATTATGTTGCTGTTTTCCAGATTTCTAGAAAACCTGAAAATTGAAAACTATGTTTAGAGAAAGTAGAATTATTCAAATAAAACATATCAAGAAGAAACCTATAAGGATATTGAAAGAGTTATTTTATTATGTTACTGATCCATTCAGTGCAAAAAGTACTTTTAACTTTCTTAGGTCAGGAAAGTTTTAATACAGAAGTTGTGACTTATTTAACTTCTTATTTACAGAAGTTGTAACTTTTGTAAATTTTATTTTGATTTTGCATGTTTGTTTTATTTTTAATCAATCAAATAATTCTTGAATATTATGTTAATAGTCTTGGCTGGGTGTGGTGGCTCATGCCAGTAATCCAGGCACTTTGAAAAGCTGAGGCAGAAAGATTCTTTAAAACTGGGAGTTGGGACCAGCCTGGTCAAGATGGCAAGATCCTATCTCAAGAAAATTTTTTTTTTAAATTTAGCTGGGCATGGTGGCATGGGCCTGTCATTCCAGGTACTACTAGGAAGGCTGAGGTGGGAGGATCACCTGAACCTGGGAATTCAAAGCTGCAGTGAGCCAATGACTGCACCACGGCACGCCAGCCAGTGAAAGAAAGTGAGATTCAGTGTCAAGAAAAAAAAAATTCTTCACATAAATATGGCTGAATATCGTCTTTAATTATCCAACAAGTAACTCCACTAGCCAATGAGAGTCCACAGGTCCGGAAGAAATCTTGGTTCTTAAAAACGAAATTAGCATGTAGATAACACAGTAAACATCAGAGCATGCAACAAGAAACTGAGGTATATAGAATAATTTATTTTAACAGGTATATAAGAAGAGTAAACAACTAAACACCATTGGGTGGTATAGAAATAAACAATGTCTAGAATAAATAGGCATTAGGTTATTCAGAAACTAAACTTGATACTAACAGCAAATTCAAACATAGCCAATACTGAGTTTTTTCATTATGCAAGGCACTGTATAAGTGCTGCACAATCAATCTCTGCAAAAACCTTATGAAGGAAATACTATTACTATCTTCATTTGACAAATGAATACACTGAGACAGACATTAAATAACTGACAAAGTCACTCAGATAATCATGGCAGAGCCAATTTTGAAATCTAGGTTTTCAAACACTGGAGACAGACACATACAAACTCCAAGCCACAAAGTAATTTAAACATTATTTAGCCCAATTTCAATTGTTTAATAATTTAAAAAGTGTAGAGTATTCAAATGAATCACTCAGATTAGGCCAGTTCTTTTTTTTTTTTTTTTTTTGAGACGGAGTCTCGCTCTGTCACCCAGGCTGGAGTGCAGTGGCCAGATCTCAGCTCACTGCAAGCTCCGCCTCCCGGGTTTACGCCATTCTCCTGCCTCAGCCTCCCGAGTAGCTGGGACTACAGGCACCCGCCACCTCGCCCGGCTAGTTTTTTGTATTTTTTAGTAGAGACGGGGTTTCACCGTGTTAGCCAGGATGGTCTCGATCTCCTGACCTCGTGATCTGCCCATCTCGGCCTCCCAAAGTGCTGGGATTACAGGCTTGAGCCACCGCGCCCGGCCTAGACCAGTTCTTTAGGTTCTAAGTTGCATTGGTCTGATTTCCTGAACTTCAGCCTAAATATCTATTATTTTTATTAATATTATTACTGTTATTAATGTTATTATAATATTAACCATTTATATACACAGATATATTTAAATATATATAACTAGATATTTATAGTTAAACAAATTATGTATATTTAAGTATACAAATAAGTACTTAAGTGTATTAATAAGTGCTTATATATGTATAATTGATATATACTTGAATATACAATGCAGTTCATTCAGCATATTTTGACAACTTGTGAATGAGACTTATAAGTGGATAAATGAGGTGATTTTGAAAATGCTAATAGATTACAAACTCTGGTACTAGTTAGAATTGATATTGACTAAGTCACCATTCTATGAAGAATATTTGCTCATTGTTAAAAATTGGTTAAGAAGTCTAATCTCTATATAAAATCTAATGCTGAAAATATATTATTTTATTACATAAAGTTGTAATAACTTTATGTAATAACTGACAAAGAAGAAGACAAAGAAGCTATTACAACTTTTTGTAACCACATTCAAAAAATGTTTAGATTTATCTCTCATTTTTAACTTTTTTCTAAATATTTACTTAGAGTGAAAGAATTTCAGAAATGTGATACATTCCTACTGAGCCTTTTGAAAAAACATCAAATTATAACATGAGGCTCAATTTTGCTCAGGTTTAAGGCACTAATGTTTACAAAAAATAAAGCATATCTGGAAATAGGCATAATTGTTTGATTTTAGACATTGTTTAGCTCAACAGTACTGTGTTTCAATTATTTCCACGTTTAACCCAATAAAAATAAATACAATGTGTATTTTTCAGTACTGTGTAATGATGTCTGTTGTTATTCATGAACCTTAAATACTCAGTACATACTATTTAGTTTATTATTCAGTGATGACTTGCACTCTATTTGAATGCTTCGAAGTGATCAAAGGAAGCAAATGCTTTAGAGTTTATCTAGTTCCGCTTCCTAACCAAGCGAAACCCAAATAAGCTAGCTCAACATAGTCCCAACCTGGTGTTTTTTATCATTTTTCAAATTCTTAACATTCGATTGGACTGATGGTTTCTGTATGTCCTAGATTTCACGTTGCCATGGTCACTAAGTAAAAAAATTTACTTTCTATATCAAGTAACTTCTGAAACAAAATAATAAAATTATAAACATCAATGAAGAATATAACAAAATGATAAATGATCTGAATATACTAATATAGTATATTATTTTTATACGGTGGTATTAATACAAATTGATTCTCCATTTTTCTTAAAGAAGAAAAAAAAGGCATCTCACATTCTTTTCCAGCACTCAATAGAACCAGGGCAATATGGATATCCATTTATTGAAATGATTTTCTGCTAGCATACAGTTAAATATTGTTCTCAATATGTGATGCACAAATCTTTCATTAATCATTGATTGGTATGTGCCATTCGTATGATTTCTCTTCTAAAGAGGTATAAGCAATACTTGTATTTTTCCCTGATCCTGTAAAGTAGTAGTGAGTGCAATAAACTGTTTTATAGTTATGGCAGTTCCTAGAGGATGTTGTTAGCTCACAATATGGAATTGTAGGATATATGTTGCACTGTTGTATTGAGACAGGAAGACCTCAGATGCTTAACAGAATGTGTCTGTTGGAGTTCACTATTGTACACTATAGTACCTCAAAACCTTTAAGACTTGGCATGAAATAACTTCTGAGCACACTACAACTGTAAGCTAACACACTGAAACCCATGTCTTATTCAGGTAAAATCAAAGAAATCATATAGCTAGGAGAGGATGAAACATATATTTTCTGTGAGGTGTCAACCACAAGGGAAGATACATCTTTTTAGAAGATTTTATTTTGATGCAAGCTAGAATCATACAGTCAGCAACTCAGTTTAAAAAGAAGCAAGTAATTACAAAAGGAACATTCCATCTGTCTGTTATTAAAATGGGATGGATATTATGATTCCTGGAAATGGCTTGTTTAGAGACAGATTATTCAATTTTCTGGCTGGAATACATTCATTTTTGAAGATTGCATGTCTATGATATCAATTTACTGTACTTTGGCTTTTGATCAAACTACACCCATTAAATTTTTTGTCATGTTAATGTTTAAATTCTTTGGTTCTTAAAATCAATATAAGAGACTAGTATATATTGATGAAAGTCTGCATTTTCTCTCTGTTCACAGATGGAATACCTAAACATCTTCACTAAGAGTCCCATAGGCAATCACACAGAGAGGACTCCTCAGTGTGGCCTACCACTCAGTTCCTTTTGTTTTGCTTTGCTTTTTGTCCAGAAAAGATGTGGAACTTTTTTTTTTTTTTTTCCTATGAGGGAGTCTCCCACCAGAGTGCAATAGCACGGTCTTGGCTCACTGCGACCTCCGCCTCCTGGGTTCCTGTGATTCTCCTGCCTCAGCCTCTCATGTAGCTGGGATTACAGGCGCCCACCACCACATCCAGGTACTTTTTTGTATTTTTAGCAGAGACAAGGTTTCACTATGTCGGCCAGACTGGTCTCGAACTCCTGACCTTGTGATTTGCCCGCCTCATCCTCCCAAAGTGCTAGGATTACAGGCATGTAATCCCATGTATGTGCCCAGCCGGTGGAACTTATTTAACATGACCTAAGCAGTGATAACAAATTATCTGCAGTGAGCAAAGAACAAGATGATAAAACCATGGCAGCATTTTAAAGAAAAAAAAAACAATTTGCATTTGTTGTTTTTTGAATATGTTGACTAGCAAAGGACAAAGATAATATTCACTTGCTGCAAAGGTTAAAGGAGTAAAAAACATAAGTATTAGCAAAACTGTTTTTATCATTAAAGGCTATCCTATCGTTTCTACTTGTAGCTTAATTATAGCCAGTATAGAGATCGAAAAATTGCCTAGTAATAGATAACAAATATATAGTAATTATTTTTCATCAGGAAAGCTTTTAATTGCTTTACACACATCACTTTTTTCAATCTTTGTCACCCAATGAAAAAGGTGCTATTTTTATTCACATTTTATTGGTGATAAAACTCACAAAGGTAGTGTGACTTACCTAAGCATCACACAGATAGTTTATTACATAATTAACATTTTGAGAACAGACAGTCCATACTCATAACACTCTGTCACTAACCCTTTAAGAAAAGTAGGCTTGGTCATCATACACACTCTTGCAACCTACATATGCCTATGTTACACCAGAATGTAGACAATTTAGTCCAGTATATGAAAATAAGAATATCGAAAATGAGAAAACCATGACAATATTACACCAACAGAACCATAAACTTGGGAGTAAGATCAGAAAACATGATCAGGAGAGTGAGCACAGAGGTTGGGTGGCAAGAGAAGTCAGTCCTACCTGAGCCCACACCAGGATATCCCCTACTGTTCAAATCCTCACAGGAGTCCGGTTTTGCCTTTATGACACCATGCTTGATTGAAATTGTTGTAAAAATATGTGAATAAAAATGTCTAATCATTTGTTAAATTGTATTTTCAGGTAGAATGCTATGCCTGACACATTAGAAGTATTCAATAAATCTTTTCAAAGGATTGCAAGTTAAATACTCAGGAGAAGGAAAACTAAACAGTTTATAAACAATAATAAACAATTCCTATTATAAACAATTCCTAAAACTTTCCAAAAGACAAATTATTTTCAAAAAGAAGTTTCAAATTTTACTGATGTCATTTGTCTGCTGATCTTTCACTGTGCTTTTTAACTTGGCAGTAAGTTATGAGACTGTAAGACAGATATCTAAGGGCACTATTCTTTTTGGAAAGAAAACCTCAAATATATGCTTTCTTGAGTCTTCTAAGTACCTTTAACTTTGATCAGAAATTCATTATTGTCTTTCATATAATAAATTAGCTGTGAACAAATCAACTAAATAAGAAATATGTCATTAAACAAAATGCATAAAATTATCCAAGCATTTACCTATTGGGAAAAAAAAATTTCCATCCTATCTTGAGAGTTTAATTTAATCCACCTATAAATCAACAGATAAAATACAGTGTGTGTGTGTGTGTGTGTGTGTGTGTGTGTGTGTATACCTGTGTATCTATCTATCTATCCACACACACACTGGAATATTATCCAGCCTTAAGGAGGAAAGAAATTCTGACATGTGCTAGAACATAGATGAACCGGAAATATTTTAAGCTAAGTGAAATAAACCCATCACAAAACAACAAATAGTGTATGATTCCATTTATATAAGGTACTCAGAGTAGTAAATCTATGAAGACAAGAAAGTAGAATGACAGTCACCAAGGTTAAAAGGGATTAGGGAATAGGAAGTTAAGGTTTAATGGGTACGGAGTTGTAGTTGGTGAAGATGAGAAAGGTTTGGAGATGAATGATAATGTTATTTGTACAACAATGTGACTATACTTACTGTCACAGAACTGCATGCTTGAAAATGGCTAAAATGGTAACTCATGTTATGTGTATTTTGCCTCAATGAAAAATAGGATGAAAAAAAGTTTTATTTGAAATCAACAACTCATCAGAAATATTGTCAAAATTGTATCCATGGTATTATAGGTTGCAGTAAGATATGCATAATTATTGCTGAGTTTATTGAGATAAAATTTGAGATTTTATCTTATGAAAACAATCAATTTAGAATTTAATTTGAATTATTTAATTTTATTTTCCCTTATATTACTCAGATATTTTTATTTCCAATTAATTTATCAATTGTTTGAGATACTGTACTCTATTTTACTTGTTTGTAAATCTGAATAATAGAAGTCATTCACTTAACATGTCTATAATATATATTTTTTATAATTTATTATATTTTTATGATAATCAGAAGTAGATATGTTTTGGGAAACAAGCATACGTATAATAACAAAAGATGGTGATATTGATTGCATAATTTCTATGTCAGTGTTATTCTTAATGCTAATATTATTTTCATGGTGATTTTGCTGAAACCCATTATTATAGCTCTTTCCTATAATATGCATTTGTATACTGGCAAACAGAAGAATTAAAAGTTTAGGTTCTGACATCAGCATTTCTGGGAATAAATGCCAACTCCTTTACACACAATAGTGAGGACCTGGCAATACTTCATCTCTCTGGGCTTCAGTTTTCTTGTTTATAATATCAAAATGGAATTGTTCCTACCTCATATAGATATTTAAGTGAGTTACTTACGTTAAATACCTATGAACTTGTCTGTACATATTTACCCCAAAATAAATGCCCAGGTATGTTATTATCACTCAAATGCATAATATTTGGCATCCTACTGAAATTATAGACATGAACTTCAAAGGATTTTTAAATAAGTGTTTATTAAGTTATGCAGCAGTCTTCATGGGTCTTCAGATTTACCTAGCAGAAATATTTCAAACCATTCACATTTTTAAGATGATAATATCAGTTTTAGAGCAAAACCTTTTAAGTCATTCAAAAGCACTATGAAGTCAAAGAGATATAGTTATTGGAATATGACATTCTCTGTAAACCATTGTTAAGGAACAAATGGATCTAGGTTTATGTGGCTATTCTGTGGTATAAGATAAAAGAGATCCTATCAGAATAGATTCGTACAATATTTCTTGTTTGGTGTTTCTAATGAGAATAGAAAAGAAATACTAGTTAATACTGCATCTTATATTTAGCTAATACATTTATAAATTCTGACCTTTAAATATCAGATATAGAAGTTATTAAAAATATCAATTTCAAATCTATTTACCTGTATTCACACAAAACAAAATATGCTGTTTAAAGAGGCAATAATCCGGATGTATCTCAGAAACAAAGTGTGCATATGGTTCAACATTTAAATTTTATAGCCTATCATTCATCTATTTAAATGGCAATATATTTCAAATAAAGAGAAAATGAAATGTCGGTAAGACAGTAGCATATAGTAACATGCTAGTTCCTGCAAGGTACTTTGGATTATGGAACACAGATAGGCTTGTGCTAATAGCCATTCACAACAGACATACATCTGAATTCATGATAAATGGAACCAAAGACTTTTGTGAGAAAGCTAATTTACAAATAAATGCTAGAAAATATAAACTAATACTATGTCGTTCAACAGTTCTCTAAGTAAATATTCAAATATTTTTGTTCTTATGGAGTGATTATGCTATATCAACTCTATCAGAAAAAAAAAGCTAAGAAAAGTTTAATGTGATGTAAAAATTTAGCTTTAGAGTAATTTTCTGTTTTTTAACAACATTCTTGATATGGTGTGCATCATGTGAAAATAAACTCACTTTTTCAGATAAGTACAACCTTTTGTTTTACATGAGTCACTATAACTAATGACTTTTATTCATATTTTAAAGTTTTTTAAACATAGCAATGAAGTTACTACATTTCATATACTATCAGAGTAAAAAAGAGAATCATGCACAATTCATCAAAAATGTGAAGGTACAAATGTATTACTACAAAATGTTATTTGACCTTCACATATGCACAGCAATCATAAAGAAGTATAAAGAAACAAAGTGAAATGCTAAGAAACCAAGTGGCTCTGATACTAAAACTTTCAGGAAGAGAGGAATGATTCTTCACACCCAGCCATTTCCTCTCACTTACATGAACTGAACAGATACACTGGTTTAATCTTAAAGTCTGAATACAAGAAGGACTGTCTTTTAACTAAAATGAAATCCTGATAAAATACACCATAGCATAAACATGTATGTTTTTATTCACTTATTACTTACATATTGATCCTTTTTATTTTTTTAGGTTCTTTTTCCCAAATAACTACTTATTAGCCCCCAAAGATACCACAAAATTAAACAAAATAAAATAATTTAAAAGTAAAAAAAGACAAATTAGCCCAATAGAAAAGAATTGTAGGAAAATACAATACAGTTTTGGCAAATGCAAGGTCAGAACAGAAGCATCATGTTACAAATTCTGTGCAGTTGCCAGACATGGATAGGCATTTAGATTCAGGCTTCCCAGAGCAAGTGTAAAACACAATAACAGGACCATCACCACCACTATTAATGCTTCAGAGAGAAATTTTCTCTGTATGTCTTCAGAAATAATAGAAAACCATGTTTTTCAGGTAGCATTTTCTAATGTTCCCAGTAACATTTTTTTAGATGCTTCACACAAACACACAGACAAAAGGGTTTCTGATAAAATGCATTTTGAAAATTCTACATATATAGCACCTCACTCCATCCTCAAACTTTCTTACATTCATGGCAGATATCAGCATATTAAAACACATTTATTTTAGATTAACCCAATTTTTAGAAACTGGATTTTCCCAAACACCCTTCATTTTCCCTACATCTGAGAGTTTTTCTTGGATATTAGTGTTGATGTGTAACATAGTTTCAAAAACGTGTGGAGTTGATTCCTATAGACTGTGTATAAGGGAAAGCAAAAACACATTTTATATGACCACACCTGAAAAGATTTTCAGTGTGTTCTTCTTTACCATAATCAGCTGCATGTTTGCAGAATTCCACCCATTTCCTCTGGGAATCAGGGGCACCTTAAAGGTGTCCAGAGGACTAATACTAACCTAACTGTAGCCAAGGTTTAGGGCATGGACAGGATCAAAGAGATGTCCACATAGATAATGGGGCCTTGGCCACAGGCAAAGCTCAAGGCACAAATAGGAATCAGGGCCATGAACAGTGAAAGGATTGATCATGGTTGCTGTGATAAAGAAGCCTTTCCAGGCTGGTCATGGTGACTCAAGCCTGTAATCCCAGCACTTTGGGAGGTCAAGGCAGGTGGATCATTTGAGGTCAGAAATTCATGACCAGCCTGGCCAACATGGTCTCTACCAAAACACAAAAAAATAGCCGGGTGTGGTGGCGCCCCCTGTAATCCCAGCTACTGGGAAGGCTGAGGCAGGAGAATTGCTTGATCCCAGGAAACGGAGGTTGCAGTGAACAGAGATTACTCCATTGCCACTCCAACCTGGGCAACAGAGTAAGACTCTGTCTCAAAAAAAAAAAAAAAAAAAAAAGCCTTCCCATGGCAAGAGCCTGGGAAGAAAGGACACTGTGGGGGCTTCGTCGGGGGCTTGCTCTAGGAATCTGAATCTGATACCACAAGCTCTACTCACTTGCCTTTGGTCCCTTCAGATCGGATTTATTCTCAGCACAAACTCTGTCTGGTTCTGTTACATCAACTGCCTCTCTTTATTTACCGTCAGTCCAGAAAACTCCTTCAAATTGTGGAGGGAGAAAAAGACAGGAAGGAGCAGGAGGAATTTCTCCCTCTACATATTTAATCCTCTTACCCTCTTAGCTAAACCAGGACTGTCTCTCTGCCCTCAAAAGTGTTACACTGAAAACATTCTTCACTAAACATTTTTTAAAAACTTTTCTTTATGAAGACTTGAAGAGAAAATTTCTCCCCATTTGAAATATTAGCAGTGATGCTAACAATCTGGGTATTGCATTTCATATGTGCCTTGGATAACATAATCTAACTATGTAGCCATGTCCAGCAAATGTACAGGAATTGTGTCTTGGTGTTTATGTCCCAATCTTACACTTGATAAAATATTATTTTACTTTTTTAACTAAATATTTCCCATTTGGCTAAGGTTTTGACCACAAAAACCAGATGAACTTCTATTTACTTTATTCTAACTCATATCCTCAATTTGTAGGATCTAAAGACCTAATGACCTACAGAATTAAATAGGAAGAGAAAGAAAAGTTTTAAAAAGTAACACAAAATGTGAGGTAGGTGAGGAAACAAAAAAGATGGTTAATTATAAAAAGAAATCCGTTTGGCACACGTGGAATACATTTTAAAAGTGTTGCCTTAAACACAACAATGATTGGTTTAGTTATACTTTTTTATAAAGTCCTTTCATATTTGCTTATTTCATTAAGCCAATATTGAAACAAATAGGTCAAGAATGTCATCTGATTTTATGGACTTTTGTTCATGAGAACCTACTTATGTATAGGTTTTTAAGTATTTAAAGGAAGAGATAGGCTATGTATCTTCCAGGCAGTCCTCTATGTAGAGAAATAAACAATCTTAGACAACTGTTAAAACATGGTAAATATATTTCTCTTTCATATTCAGTTTTCTTTATCAGTTATGCTTAACTATTATGATTTTGTCTACTTACTTCCTTGATATCTAAAATTTTCACTTAGAAGGAGCTTGAGATAGGTATTATAAAAAAGTATATATCAATCTAATATCTTCTCGAGGCCTTATATTAATCAAAGCAAATAAATTGACTATTACTAAGGTCCGATGTTATAATTCAGTCACACATCTTAAACATTCTTTTATAAGATATCTATATATTTTCTCAGTTATAAACTTTTCCAATTTGAGCCACTTGTTAAGCAGAAATCAAGAAACTTCCTTAACTTAAAGGAAAATATGACTTACGAGAAATGACAAAGCTACTCAAAAACTTTTGAAATGGCTCTAAAATCAGATTTTCTTACCACACTGCATTAAAATAATTTAAAGAATTCATAATGTCTTCCCAGAAATGTAATAACCATGAAACCTTATAGATTATAAATTGCAGTCTTAGATCTCTGTTGTCGACTTCTGTTAAATTTTTATTTTTTCCAAATTAGAAACCTATTAAAATATTACCATAATAAACATTAACATCAAAAGTACTTTGCCTTTGTCTTACAAACAACATTTTTATATGTATTTTCTTACTTGGTAACTAAATTTTTATTGTTCACCAAGTAAAGAATGAGGATTGAATAAGTAACATACATGGAGAGAGATGTATCATGTGCTTGATAAGTCAAGTACAGTAAACTATAAACCAAAGGCGGGTTTAAGAATCAGGGTGGAGTCAATACTTAGGGAAGAATTGAAAGTCACTGCAGAATGAGAGAAATGAAAGAAAGGGCTGCTGTCAGTGTTAGTAAAGACTGCCTATGCTCTACAGTGAAGAAAATAAATATGAAGTGAATTTAAATCCCTTAAGATAAGCCTGGAGAAATTTTTCCTAGCAAAACTAGTAAAATTCTCTGATATTACCGAAAAGTCTCAATTGCCTAAATTCATTGTAATCTAGAATAGTACAAGAGCTGTTAACTAATCAGAATGTCACACTTCCATAATGACACTTTATAAGACCTATTTTCTACCTTGCTGCACCTAAAAATTAAATTAGATAAATTTAGCAATTTTCTAAGTGCTTTAAAATATCTTTATTCTCTCATCTCACTATTTGAAATCGTATTTCTCAATCTGGTATTTTCTGCAAGAATATGAGGAAAAGAGAAATAATGGGAAAGGCAAAGGATACTTAGAATATGATTTTATTTCCTTATAAGATTACTGGTACCAAAGGACACTTCATTTTAGTTTTGTTTAAATTTGTTTAATTTTGGTTTTGCTGTTGTTCTTTTTAAAATATCATAGTAGAAATGCTGACTTGCCTAGAGAATCTGGAAAATAACTGGGGGATATTCCACTATATAAGCAGCAAATCTTAGACACTTACTAGGAACTTTGAGCCATGAGACTCTCTCTAGTTGTATGATCTTTATGGCTTCCAGTAAAATGTCTCACTCTAGACCAGCAGTATTCAAAAATCTTCCTTCCTTCCTTCCTTCCTTCCTTCCTTCCTTCCTTCCTTCCTTCCTTCCTTCCTTCCTTCCTTCTTTCCTTCCTTCCTTCCTTCCTTCCTTCCTTCCTTCCTTCCTTCCTTCCTTCCTTCCTTCCTTCCTTCCTTCCTTCCTTCTTCCTTCCCTCCCACCCTCCCTAAATCCTCTTCCTTCTCTCTTTCCTTCCCTTCCCTTCACCTCCCTTCCCTTCCCTCCTTTCTTTCGTTTCTTCCTTCCTTTCCTTTGCTTTCTTTTATCTTTTTTTTTCTTTTTTGAGATGGAGTCTCACTCTGTCTCCCAGGTTGGAGTGCAATGGTATAATCCTGGCTCACCTTAACGTCTGCCTCCCAGGTTCAAGAGATTCTCGTGCCTCAGTCTTCCAAGTAGCTGGGATTACAGGTATGCACCACCATGCCCGGCTAACTACTGTAGAACATGCAGGACATTTATTTTACTGAAGTGATTTGGCCAGGCGGTCTCTAACTCCCAAACTCAGCTTCCAAAAGTGCTGGGATTACAGGGGTGAGCCACCGCACCTGGCCCAAAGAGCTATTTTTCAAGAAATTAAAATGCTTATCCAAGAATAAAATATAAGACACTGCTTCCTTCCTTAAGAAAGTTTACCTAAAATAATTTTCATCTGAACCAACAAATGTTATTCAAATAACAGCTGATTTACACTTTGTCTAATTACCTTACATCCTCATCAACCAGTAACAAACACTTTGGGGACGGATGGTCAGTCTGAGAAGTACACTTTGAGTAGCACTACCTAGACCTCATATTGAAATCCTAGAAGCATCTGCTTGTCAGGATTCTGATACATTGTACACTGTCATGCCTAGAAGACTCATATTCTAATAGGAAACAGAAAAATAAAACCTGTGATTATAAACTATTATGCAATAGGTTTTCTTTGAAGAGACAAAGGAGGTACTTACTTGATGTATCAAAAGCCGAATACAAGCAGAGGCAATATATAACTGGAATATATATTCCACTATAACTGGAAGCTTACTGAGGTAGAAACAGATGCCACTATGCTTCCTGTACAACTCCAGAACCATGAACCAGTTAAACCTCTTTTATTTGCAAATTGTGCAGTCTCAGGTATTTCTTTCATTGCTACAAGCAATGAAAGAATGAATAGGTACACTACCCAAAACAATCTACAGATTTAATGTAATCTCTATAAAAATATCAATAACATTCTTCACAGAAATCACAAAAATAATCCTAAAATTTATATGGAGCCACAAAAAGCCCCCAAATAGCCAAAACTCTCCTGTGCAAAGTGAACAAAATGATGAATTATGTAACCTGACTTTAAATTACATTACAGAGCTATAGTAACCAATATAGCATGATACTGACATAAAAAGAGAGATATTGACCAATGGAACAAACAGAGAATCCAGAAATTAATCAGTACAGCTACAGTGAATTAATTTTCTGATAAAGGTGCTAATGACATACCTTGGAGGGAAAGACGATCTCCTCAATAAATGGTGCTGGAAAAAAACTGGGTATTCAGATGCAAAAGAATGAAAATAGATGCCTACTTCTCACCATATGGAAAAATAAAATCGAAAGAGATTAAAGGCTTAAGTCTATGATGAACTTTTCTTCCTCAATCTATGAAACTCCTAAGAGTAAACATTGGGGAAACTCTCCAGAATTTGGCCTAGGGAAAGATATCTTGAGTAATACCTGAAAGCACAGGCAACCAATGAAAAAATGGACAAATAGAATCACATGAAGTTAAAAGCTTTTGCACAGCAAAAGAAACAATCCACAAAAGTGAAGAAACAACTCACAGGATGGGAGAAAGTATTTGCAGACTATCCACCTGACAGCGAATTAAAAACCAGAATACATAAGGAGCTCAAAAAGCTCGACAGAAAAAAAATTGCAATAATCAGATTTTTAAAAGGACAAAAGATTTGAATAGAAATTTGCAAAAGAAAACATACAAATGGTAAACAGGTATATAAAAGATGTTCAACATCATTGATCATCAGAGAAATTTCAATTAAGCCTACAATGAGAGATAATTCACCCCAGCTAAAATGGCTTTTATCCAAAAGACAGGCAATAACAAATGCTGGCAAAGGTGTGGAGAAAAAGGAACCCTCATGCACTGTTGATGGGAGTATAAATTAGTAAAGCCACTATGGAGAACAGTATGGAGGTTCCTTAGAAAAGGAAAATGTAGCATTACCACGTGATCCGTCAATCCCACTGCTAGATACAAGACTTTAAAAAAGGAAACCAGCATATCAAAGTGATGTCTGCACTCTCATGTTTGTTGCAGCACTCTTCACAATAGCCAATATTTGGAAGCAACCTAAGTGTCCATCAGCAGTTGAACAGAGAAAGAAAATGTGGTTTATGTATATAATAGGATAGTATTCATCCATAAAAACTGAAATTCTACCTTTTTCACCAACATAAAAGGAACTGGGGGACATTAGGCTAAGTGAAATAAGCCAGTCACAGATAGACAAATTTCTCATGTTCTCACACATTTGTGGGAGCCAAAAATTAAAACAATTGAACTAATGAAAATAGAAAGTAGAATGACAGTTATGAGAGTTTGGGAAGGGTAGTGGTAGATGTGGGGATGGTTAAAGGTTACAAAGATAGAATAACTAAGATTGAATATTTGATAGCAAAACAGAATAATTACAGTCAAAAAATTTATTGTACATTTAAAAATAACAAAGAGTATAATTGGAATGTTTGTAACAAATAAATGATAAATGCTTGAGGTAATGGGTACTCCATTTATCCTGATGTGGTTATTATGCATTGTATACGTATATAAATATATCCCATGGACTCCATATATATATATACACACACACACACACACACACACACACACATACACACACACACACACTCATAAAAATGAAAAAAATAAAAAAAAAACAAACCATAGCAAACCATGCAGAGAAAAAAAAAATCATTGAATAGAACCAGACTGAAAATAGGTGGCTATTAGAATTAGAAGACAAGGATGTCAAACATTAAATAGTTATTTTAACAATATTTTATAAGAGGAAATTAGAAAAAAGATTACATGTTAAAAAAAAAAGACACTGGACATATAAAAAAAACTTGAAGTTCTAGAAAGCAAAATTAAAATGCCAGATGAAAAAATACAGTAGATGGAATTAACAGTAGATTAAACATTGCTAGAAACAAGATTAAAGACAGCAAAGGAAACTACCCAGATCATCTATCAAGATCCATGATGTGGTGAGTCCACCACATTGCAGGGATGGTCAACAGTAATCAAAAGCTTCATTTATCAATTATACCAAAAGTGGATCCATCTCTCAGCAGTGGATTCATATCTGTAACAGATTTTAAAGGTATAATTACATATAATGAATTTCACATATGTATATTATATAATTTGATAAGTTCACCATATATATATACACACACACACCTCTGACCTTGCCACCATTGTCAAGAAAATACATATATCTGTTACCTCCTTAAGTTCTCTTGTAATGCTTTGAAATACCTGTTCCTGCCACTATCACTCACCGTCATGTTTTCTATGATTTATTTAAGTGGAATTATGCCATATCTACCCATTTTATCTGGCTTATTTTGTTCAAATGAAGATATTGTGGCAAAATTTATTTTGAGACCTCCTCTAAAATTGCCCCCAAGAGTGAAGTACCAACAGTGTCCCAAGACACAATACAGAAATGGCACTCTGCATATTTTACTTTATCAAAGTATTTCCTTTATTCACATGTAATTATTTTATTTGAAACTACATGTGGAGTTTTTGTATCTCTTCTTAACTCTTCTTTTCCACTTCCACTTTTCATTTACTTTCTTATTTCCTGATGGAGAGCAGCTGCATTTATAATTTACTGGTAGGTATAGTTGGCAATCTCTCAAGTCAACTCAAAATAATGCATACTTCAAATATTTATCATTTTTTCAGGTGTTTTACTGGATCATTCTTCAGGTGTTTTATTAAAACCTCCACAGTGAGGAGGTTTTAAAAATTGGGAGTGAAACTGGTCCAACTACATTGGTATTATGGACAATAGACTCAGGCTTATTCCAATTCTGCCCCAGACTCATTAGAGCCTCAGAGTCATATATGTGCATGGGACAATTACTGAGCATGAACACATGTGGTATTTTTCTTTTATTTTGTCAAGTTTCTATTTATTTCTCTTTGTTGGTTCATTTTCCCCGTTGACCATTTCTATTGAAGACTTTTGAGTCTAGCATTTATTACCTCATAAAAGAGCACCACAATTCACCATGTAGCAAATGGCCTCTGGTGTCAGGAACACTGAGCACTTAGACTGTGAGTGAAAGGGAGGATGCAGGTAAGTTGGCCTAGAATGTTCGGGACATTTCTTTTACTTAAGTGTTTTAGGCTTAAGTAAAGAGTTCATAGTAAGCAGAGAAAATTTCTGTATTTCATGCCCCCAGAATCTGAGCTTTTAATGTTTGCATGTAGATTAATGGATCTTCCAATTTAGCAACTAAGGGAACTAGGGGGTACACAAGAATGCATGCATCGCAATAGTGATTTTGCCAGGTGGATTACATATGGTTTTGCTATTAAAAGACAATGTAGGGAGGAGTGAGACAGCAGGGACTGAAATAGGAGGAGAGATAAGTAAAGACAAAGACAGACAAACAGACACAGAGATACAGATAAAGAGATAACAAAAGAGAATTCTAAAAAGTAAGTTTTACTCATTTTACCATGAAAAACTTGGCAGTTAAGCATTGGCACAGATTAGCCACACAGAGCAAAGAGACAAGAGAAAAATATATTGGAAGATGACAGATCAATTTTTCATCTTAGGAAAGAATAAAATGTTTGATCTTGACTCATTCATAGAGAAGAGGTATGGGAAGAGTTAGGCAGAAATCAGGTGTCTAGAATGTTTTCTTCTAGAGAAAATTCTGGAACACTTGTGCTAAAATATATGAAAATAAGAAATAGATTATTCAAACTGTGTATGTACTAAATCATCCCTCTCATTTTGGCAGTATACTTTATTACACAACTGTCACATGTTGACTTTAGTTGATATTTTATAAAGCTTTATAACCATTTTATTACAAATATTTTATCTTTATTATATTTAGCAGATAATTTTGTTTAGAAGAACAAAATAAAGTTCACATTCAATTGAGTAACTACAAAATAAAATAATACAATAGCAAGTAATAATGAAAATCTTTAGTGCCAATAACTCTTTTAAAAAAATTATTGTGCACTTTTGATAACTTGCTCTTTGCCTAAGTAATAAATTCTGTTTCTAGTCCATGTCTCTTGAAAGTTGTGTATTTGATAATTTATATATTTTAAAATATTTTTATTTAGCTCAAGGTGTGTAACCATGTGTAGGTGTGTGTATATGTGTGTGTGTATATATATACACATATATATACACATATACATACACACAAATATATACACACATTTTATGTATATTATGTATGTATAAATGTTATGTATATTATGGCACATTATTGCTTGTACATGATTAAACTAATCATGAGAAATCTTGCATAAAATAGAGTATATGCTGAGATAGAAAGTATCTTGAATAATTATAGTTGTCAGGCCTCTGAGCCCAAGCCTGCACGTGTAAAACCAGATGGCCTGAAGTAACTGAAGAATCACAAAAGGAGTGAAAATGGCTGATTCCTGCCTTAACTGATGACATTACCTTGTGAAATTCCTTCTCTTGGCTGCTCAGAAGCTCCCCGACTGAACACCTTGTGAGCCTCGCCCCTGCCCTCCAGAGAACAACCCCCTTTGACTGTAATTTTCCGCTACCCACCCAAATCTTACAAAACGGCCCCACCCCTATCTCCCTTCGCTGACTTTTCGGACTCAACGCGCCTGCATCCAGGTGATTAAAAAGCTTTATTGCTCACACAAAGCTTGTTTGGTGGTCTCTTCACACAGACATGCGTGACATTTGGTGCCATGACTCGGATCGGGGGACTTCCCTTGGGAGATCAATCCCTTGTCCTCCTGCTCTTTGCTCCATGAGAAAGATCTACCTATGACCTCTGGTCCTCAGACCAACCAGCCCAAGGAACATCTCACCAATTTTAAATTGGGTAGGCAGCCTCTTTTTACTCTCTTCTCCAACCTCTCTCACTGTCCCTCAACTTCTTTCAAATTCTGTGGCACTCTTCAATCTCTCCCTTCCCTTAATTTTAGTTCCTTTCCTTTTCTGGTAGAGACAGAGGAGATGCATTTTATCCATGAACCCAAAACTCCGGCGCCAGTCACAGACTGCAGAAGACAGTCTTCCCTTGTTGTTTAATCACTGCAGGGATGTCTGCTTGATTATTCATTCACGTTTCAGAGGTGTCTGATCACTGCAGGGATGCCTACCTTGATTCTTCACCTTAAGTGGCAAGTACCACTTTTCTAGGGGAGGGGCAAGTACCTCCCACCCATTCTCTCTTTGTCTCTACCCTCTCTTTTCTCTGGGCTTGCCTCCTTCACTATGGGCAACCTTCCACCCTCCATTTCTCCTTCTCCCTTAGTCTGTGTTCTCAAAAACTTAAAACCTCTTCAACTCACATCTGACCTAAAACCTAAATGCCTTATTTTCTTCTGCAACACTGATCCCAATACAAGCTTGACAATGGTTCCAAATAACCAGAAAATAGCACTTTCAATTTCTCCATCCTACAACATTTACATAATTCTTGTCATAAAATGGGCAAATGGTCTGAGGTACCTGATGTCCAGACATTCTTTTACACATTGGTCCTTCCCTAGTCTCTGTTCCCAATGTGACTCATCCCAAATCCTCCCACCTGTCCCCTCAGTCCCAACCCCAAGTGTCACTGACTGTTTTCAATATTCCTTTTCTACCAACCCCTCTGACCTCTCCTCTCCTCTCCAGACTGCTCCTCCTCAAGTCACTCCCTGCCAGGCTGAATCAGGCTCCAATTCTTCCTCAGCCTTCACTCCCCCACCCTATAATCCTTTATCACCTCCCCTCTTCACACCCACTCTGGCTTACAGTTTCATTCCACAACTAGCCCTCCCTCACCTGCCCAACAATTTCCTCTTAAAGAGGTGGCTGGAGCTGAAGGCATAGTCAAGGTTAATGCTCCTTTTTCTTTATCTGACCTCTCCTAAATCAGTTAGCATTTTAGGCTCTTTTTCATCAAATATAAAAACCCAGTCCAGTTCATGGCTCGTTTAGCCGCAACCCTTAGACACTTTACTGCCCTAGATCCAGAGAGGGTCAAAAAGCCATCTTATTCTCAATATGCATGTTATTACCCAACCTTCTTCCAACATTAGAAAAAGCTCCAAAGATTAGATTCTGGCCCTCAAACTCCACAACAGGACTTTAACTAACCTCACCTTCAAGGTGTACAATAATAGAGTATAGGTAACCAAGTAGCAATGTATTTCTGAGTTGCAATTCCTTGCCTCCACTGTGAGACAAACTCCAGCCACATCTCCAGCACACAAGAACTTCCAAACGCCTGAACCACAGCGGCCAGGTGTTTCTCCAGGATTGCTTCCCTCAGGATCTTGCTTCAAGTGCCAGAAATCTGGCCACTGAGCCAAAGAATGAGTGCAGCCCAGGATTCCTCCTAAGCTATGTCCCATCTGTGTGGGACCCTGCTGGAAATTGGACTGTCCAACTTGCCCAGCAGCCACTCCCAGAGCCCCTGGAACTGGCCGAAGACTCTCTGATTGATTCCTTCCCAGATCTTCTCAGCTTAGCGGCTGAAGACTGATGCTGGTCGATCACCTAGAAAGCTTCCTGGACCATCACAGACCCTTTAGGTAACTCTTACAGTGGGGCGTAAGCCCATCCCCTTCTTAATCAATACGGAGGCTACCCACTCCACATTACCTTCTTTTCAAGGGCCTGTTTCCCTTGCCTCCATAACTGTTGTGGGTATTGATGGCCAGGCTTCAAAACCCCTTAAAACTCCCCAACTCTTGTGCCAACTTAGACAATATTATTTTATGCCCTCTTTTTCAGTTATCCCCACCTGGCCAGTTCCCTTACTAGGATGAAACATTTTAACCAAATTATCTGCTTCCCTGCCTATTCCTAGGCTGCAGCCACACCTCATTGCCACCACCCTAATGGTTTCAGAGGCCCTCAAAATCATAGACTATGCTCAACTCACTCTCTACAAATCTCATAACTTCCAAAACCTATTTTCTTCCTCACACCTGACGCATACACTTTCTGCCCATGGCTCCTTCAACTGTACTCACTATTTGTTGAGTCTCCCACAATTACCATTGTTCCTGGCCTAGACTTCAATTCAGCCTCCCACATTATTCCTGATACCATATCTGAACCCCATGACTATATCTCTCTAATCCACGTGGCATTCTCCCCATTTCTCCATATTTCCCTGTTTCCTGTTACCCACCCAGACCACACTTAGTTTATTGATGGTAGTTCTTCCAGGCCCAATTGCCAATCACCGGCAAAGGCAGGCTATGCTATAGTATCTTTCACATCTATCATTGAGCTAGTGTTCCAATTTCTGTCCTTCACTGCCGGTTTTTCTCCTTCTCATTGGTCACTCCCACCTACACCCTTACTGAAACTTCCACCTTCCAATCTCTTCCCACACAAGGCAAATGGTTCTTGGACCAAGGAAAATATCTCCTTCCAGCCTCACAGGCCCATTCCATTCTATGATGGTTTTCACCAACATAGAAAAGTTGATTGTTTCAAATCACAGTTTAGAGTCTCTTGTTATTACTTTCTCTGCTGTATATTGTGTAAGAAGAAATATCTAAAGAAATACTAAAAGCATTTTTTGATAGAAAAACCGAAATGGAAAATCCCATGAAGGAGAAAATAAATATTAAAAAATCTAAACACACATAAGAAAAATCAAAATTAGAATTATTGAATAATCATATAGTTATTTTAATTTTATCTTAGATACAATGTCATAAGCAATTTGATGTAGGGCAATAAAAAATCCTTTAATACTAATGAATAATCAATCTGTAGTATAATTTTAAAATAAATGTTAATTGATTATTAACTACATAGAAATATTTGCTCTGATTAACTAAACTTTCTTGTTTATCAGCAAAAGTCTAAATCTTAGACACACCGTTACTTATCACCACCAGGAAAAAGAATATTTAGGATTATTTTCCTTAGAAAATGGTCTATATGTTGATTGTATATGAGCTCTCCTTTTCTCTCACATGTTGCTTATTAACTTATTGCTTTAAAAAACTTACTGCTTTTATACTCTGATCCAATGAGTAGGAAATTAGTCATGAATTAAAGATATATTGAATATAGAAAAGACTGGTACTTAACAATATTTCATAAAGGGGAAGTATTATATCTGGAATTCTGATGAAAGTCTAGATCAACACTATCTAATAGAAATGTAACATGAGTCCCAGATTTAATTTTAAATGTTCTAATAGATACCTTAAAAAAAGCAAACAGAAAATGTGAAATTATTTAACTCACTACACAATAAATAATTATTTATATAATCTATCTTAAAAATAATTTTACATTACTTTTTCTCTAAAATTCTTTGATGTCCTCTATTTTACAACTAGAGCATAACTTAATTTTGGTAGCAAATGTCCATCAGAAAACTTTATCTGAATTGCAGACTTCATAATAGTTACAATGTAAAAACTAGATTCACATATACAGGTTGCTCCAAGTATACTTAAAATGTTCCAATCAGAACCAAAACTTGATTTTAAAATTTTAGTTAATTACAATTAAACAAGATTAAAACATCAGTTTCCTCAGTTGTCATGACCATAATATAAAACTTTAGTAGTAATATGCGGCTGGTGGCTACCCTACTGACAAGTGCAGGCTCTTTCTTCCCAAAACCCACAACTCCATCATATGGAAGGCACTGAGGACATAGAATAATTTACTTTACAATCAAATGGGAGAGACAGACAAAAAAAAAATCAGATCCAATTTATGAGTAGTGTCTAAGATAGAGGTATGCATTGGGCATTGTGAGAAAATTTAAAATTAGTTTAGCAATGACGTCAATTAAAGAGTAATGATAGAGGCGTGATGTCAGATAACATACTAGGAAGCTACAGGCCCTTGCTTCCCAATGGAAACATTAAATAAACAACTAAACCTCATTAAAATAACTTTATACGAGCTATAAAAATGAGTCCAAATCTACAACAACCAAGTAAGTGCCTGATGAAGAAAAAAAATACTTAAAATAACAGAAAATTTCTTAGTATTTTAATTCATTTATGCCCCATATCCTTTTTAAAATGGCGTGAATTGGGGAGTGCAGCAGTTAAATTCTAATTCTCTTCTGCAAATGGCAGAGAGCAGAATAGAACAAATTTGCATTACTCTAACCTGTATGTTGGCTGCTGGAGAGAGTGATCTCTGTGAAACCTAACTCAAATTTCATATGGCCTACAGTAGCTCAGATCTCAGTCTATGAGAAATCATGAAAAGCAGATGGGCCTGGCTAGTGAAAACTGCAGGATGCCAAACACCCACATACACGTAGTGCAAAAGATGTTTGATTTAGGAATGTGATAGAACAACAGATTTCCCAAGATGAAGCAGGAGTGAGACACATGGAAATAAATAAATTTTAAAACAGCCATATATAGCAGCATTGGATTAAGAAGACAGACATATACCCAGGGAAGATGCATGCCCAGAAAAGGCCTGAGAAGACCATGACTTCAAGTTGATTAGTTAGGATTGTCTCTTGCATGGAGCCCGACTGCAAAAACTGGAAGAGATGGCTGTTCATAGGCTTAAGACTTACTAGACAAAAACTTTAAAACACTGTCTTAAATATGCCCAAAGAGCTAAAAAAATAATATGGATGAGTAACTAATGGAAATCAAGAAAATGATATATAAACAAAATGAGAATATCAACAAATAGTAATTATTTAAAAAATAGCTTGAAAAAAAATTGCTGAAAAGTATAACTAAATGGAAAAAATCACTGGAAAATTTCAATGTTAGATTTGAACAGACAGAAGATAAAATAAGCAAACATGAAAACAAGTAATTTGTTATTATCAAATTGGAAGAGAAAAAAGAATAAATGAAGAAAACAAAACAGAGTCTAAAGGAGCTATGGAACACCAAATAGCAGGCAGACCACTATATATATTATGGAAACCTCAGAATGAGAAGAGACAGGGAAATAAGTTAAAGGGTTATTTAAAAAGCGATGGCTGAAGACTGTATATTTGAAGAAAGACATAGATATACAAATACCAGAGGGTCAAAGAACTTTGAGCAGCATGATCCCAAAGAGACTCACACGAAAACACATTATAATAAAACTGTTGGAAACCAAAGTCAAGGAGAGAATCTTGAAAGTGTCAAGAGAAAAGTGACTCATTATATCCAAGGAATGCTCACTAAGATTTCTCAAGAGAAATCCTAGAGGCAAGAAGGTAGTGAAATGACATCGTTAACATGCTAGAGTGGTGGGGGGAGTTGTTAACTAAGAATGCTACATTTAAAACAGTCCTTCAGACATGAGAAATAAATTAAAACCTTCCTTGACAAACAAATGCTGAGCTCATTACCATGTATGTGTCTTATAAGAAATGTTAAAGGGAGTCCTTTAAGTTAAAATGAAAGGAGACCAGATGGTAACTTGAATTTATACAAAAATACTAAAGCTTTCCAGTAAAGAAAAACACATGGACAAACATAACAACAAATAATAATTTAATTTTGGCTTGTAATTTAACTTTTTATTCATCTACATGATTTAAAACACAAAAGTGTATAAACTAAATATAACTAGTCACCAAATGGTATACTGTATATAAAAATGTAATTTGTGACACCAATAACATAAAGTGTGAGGGGTGGAGTTATAAAGGAGGAGAGTTTTTGGATACAATTGAAGCAAAGTTAGCATCAGGTCTAAATAGATTCTTATAACTTTAGGATGTTATATGTCATTTCTAAGGAAATCAAAAAGAAAATATACATTGAGTATATATTCCAAAGGAAATAAGAAAGGAGTCAAAACGTGTCACTACAAAACTCAACTAAAAAAGGATGCAGTATGGGAGGAAATGAGAGACAAAAAAGATATGTAAAGTACAGAAAACATTTAACAAAATACAAAAAGTAAGTTCTTTTCTATCAATCACTTTAAATGTAAATGGGTTAAACTTTTCAATCAAAAGACATAGATTGACAACATGGATAAAACAAATAATAGAGCTCAATTATCTGTGTCTACCAGAGACTCACTTTAGATCTAAGAATATAAATAGTTGAAAGTGATAGGATGAAAAACAGACATTCTATGCAAATCATAACCAAAGAGAGCAAAGATGTATTTACAAAGATCATACAAAGTAGACTAGAAGTCAAAAACTGTTGTAAGAAAAAAGGAAGATATTACATGTTTCTATTATATACATAATAAGAAGCCAATTCACCAAAAATATTTGAGAATTCACCAGAGATCAGAGATTCTGAATATATAATGCATGAGGTTTTATTACACTATTTAGAGCAGCACACAATTAAAAACTTATGAATTATTTATTTCTGGAAATTTTCATTTAATATTTTTGGACCACAATTGACTGCAAGTATTGAAACCACAGGAAGTAAAGCCACAGACAAGGGAAGACTACAGCTAAGAGCTATAGTAGAGAAATGGGGTGTTACTGTGTAGTTGACACAGATTGATATAATGAGTTTAATGGATATAGAGCTTGGATATGAAAAGTGTTCTGGAGATTGGCTGCACAACGGTGTGAACATACCTAATATCACTGAACTGTACACTTATAAATGATTAAATAGTACATTTTATACTATGTATATTTTACCACACTAAAATTATTACTACACTAAAAATATAAAGTAATAATAGAGATGAAGTCATAAAAAGTTATTCCCAGATCTCATTTTTTGAGATGGAGTCTCACGTTTTTACTCAGGCTGGAGTGCAATGGCATGATCTCAGCTCACTGCAGCCTCTGGGTTCAAGTGATTCTCCCACCTCAGGCCCCGAGGTACCTGGGACTATAGACCTGCGCCATCACACCCAGCTAATTTTTGTATTTTTAGCAGAGAGAGGGTTTTACCAGGTTGGCCAGGCTGGTCTTGAACTCCTGACCTCAGGTGACCCAACTGCCTCAGTCTCCCAAAGTGCTGGGATAACAAGTATGAGGTACCATACCCGGCCTCCTAGAATTTCTTAAAAAGTGAAAAGACTTATTAATTCAACCAGTTGTTCAGTATATGACCAAAAACAACTTACGTATTATCTCTGAACAATGAGAAATTTATTTTGACACTGTGTTCTAAGTTCTCCCTCACCCCCGAGACATTAAAACAAATCAAAATCAATTATTAGATTATTTTGGGGGTTTGTGTCTCAGTCTGTGTTCTGGGGAAGGGAACTGAGGCAGACCTTGTGGGGCAGACATATTACTTTCACCTTCCACGAGCTATTGTTTTATGTTAAGATTTTCAATAAATATTTATTGAATATAATGCATATTCAGAATGACCATAAATGATATTATTTATATATACGAGTTAGTAATATTTCCAGTTTACTTTTTAGATTTGCTCTCTCTCCTTTCTCTCTTTCTTTCTTGGCCCTTCATCCCCTACTATTCCTACCTCTTTTCTTTCTTCCTCCGTCTTTCTCTCTCACTATAATTTTTGCTACTGCAGAGCAGAAAAACTTAGAGCTAACCTATGGTCCAAAGCTAATAGAACCTATGGTTGTAAATCATACATAAATAAAACATGAAGTGAATAAAAGCACAATTATGAAACTGACATAATTTCAGTTGTTTTGTCTTATAACAATAACCTCCCAGTAGGAAAGAGTCCTGTATTTGATCTTAAGTAAAAATGGATAATAATGAAGTTTGATTTACTATATTACCCCCTTAATGTCATTCATTATCAGTGAAGAAATATGCAAGGCTCTCCAGTATGTAGCCACTAACACAATTTCAATAGAATATTGTATATTATGACTTTCAGCATGATGTTTAATATTGAGTTGCTTGTTCTTTCACAGTGAATTAGAAATAAGAAATGCTTCAAGAAAATTGAAACTAGATTAGCATTTCAGGCTTCAGTTATTCTTTAGTTTCTCTTTCAATGCAGTATGTAGAAATACTTATCCTTCCATTTCTCTCCATTTTTTCTTTATCAAGGTTTACTCTTTTGCTTAGCTGATATGTCCTTTTCTTCTAAACTTAAATTCATAGACAAAAGAAATATTTTTTCATCTTCTTACTCTATGTACATCATGCTTCTAACATTAATTGCAACTCAAGCAGCATGAAAAGAAATGACATTTACAGTGAGGAAAAAAAATAGATTCTGGAGTAACTTCAAGATACCAATACAAATTAAATAAAAATTGGGAGAACTAGATTTTTTTTCACATGAATAGATATTTTCTCACAGAATAACTACAAGTTTGCTTGAGTGGAAAAACCACTGATTGACAAAAGACAGGAGAAAAGCTGTCCTATTTTACATATAAATGAAATATGTTTTCAAATATATGTATATTGAAGTTATAGAAACAATTTGAACTCTTGGAAAGAACCTCTAGCCCTCCTGCCCAAAAATCTACCAACTTAATTAATGAGTGAACTTTTTTCTGCTTATCACAACATTTAAAAAATAAATTCAGCCAGGCGCGGTGGCTCATGGCTATAATCCCTCCACTTTGGGAGGCCAAGGTGGGTAGATTATTTGAGGTCAAGAGTTCTAGACCAGCCTGACCAACATGGTGAAACCCCATCTATACTCAAAATACTAAACGTTAGCCAGGTATGGTGGCACATGCCAGTAATCCCAGTAAACCCGCTACTTGGGAGGCTGAGGCACAAGAATCGCTTGAACCCCAAAGGCAGAGGTTGCAGTGAGCCGAAATAGCACCACTGCCTTCAGTCTGGGCATCAGAATGAGACTCTGTCTCAAAAAATAATTAATTAATTATAAATAGATAAATCCTTATTCTTTCTGCAAAAAATAAGCAAGATCTAAAGTACAAATTAAAGTTTTACGTTAAGAAAAGAAAATAATTTTAAAATCAACAGCAGTGATTCTTTTAGTACTTTTGCTATCTAACTACATAAAAGTTTTATCAAAGATGAGTATTTCATCATGGCTTTTTGTAGTAGAGAAAAATAATTTACCTTTAATATTTGTTATGAAATAATATTAGCATCCTGATAATATATTATATATAAAGACAAACACCGATACAATTCTTCACCTTCCAGGTTCTACTGGTAAGTTGCAAATGGATACTTCATTATTTTATTTAAATGTGCATAATTTAGATACCTGGAGTAAGTTGTCATAGCCCATGCTTTAAAAAGATTGGTGCAATTTTGCCATTTTATAACAAAAAAAGCCTGAAATTTTTCAGTTTTGGTAGCTGTATTTTATTAATTTATCTGTAAATATGTTTGTAATCAGAAGCCTATGCTGGGTAATGTTTATTTTATTTAAAAGTTGTCTGCAACTAAAGTGTTCAAGAAGGACATGATTTCAAAGTTCATATTTTTCAGAGTAAAAATATTTCTCTGGAGTTGTAAGTAAATTAAGTGTTTCATATATAATGGTATCTGATGAATGATATACGTAGAGAGAGGGAGAGAGAAAGAGAGAGAGAGAGAATCTGTCTGTTTGGGTAGCTTTGACAGAAGTACCATAAACTAGTTGGCTTATAAACAACACATGTTTATTTTGGAGTCTTGGAACTTCAAAATTGAGGCACTGGCATATTCAGTGTCTCATGTCTGGTGAGGGCCTCACTTCACCTCATAAATGGTATCTTTCCTCAGCCCCGGGCTCAACACAAAGCACATTCCTCAGCACTGGGCTCAACACAAACAGGCCCAGTACAAACACATCCCACCATATATCTCTCAATTTCCTGAGCCCAGTACAAACACATCCCACCATATATCTCTCAATTTCCTGAGCCCAGTACAAACACCACCTGGAAAAGTCCCCGATAAGGACACAGCCGTTTGTGGTTTTACTGAAAGCGCGGGAACCAATAGAAAACTGCTAAATATATAACTTAAAATGTAAACCAATTGTAATGCTGTAACCAAAAGAATTCCCTTGTTCCTCTGTAACTTTACGTATCTTATTTACATCGGGCTATAAAAAGCAAGCACTCGCATTGTTCGGGGCCCTCTTGTATGCTGTAGAATGGAGGGACCAAGTTCGAACTTGCAGTAAAAGATCCTTGCCGCTTGGCTTTGACTCTGGACTCTGGTGGTCTTCTTTGGGGAACAAAAGGTCTGGGTATAACACCACCATACTCCAGACTCCAGAATGGAAGATCTACCTGCAGCTTGTACTCTGTGCCTTTATAAGTTGCAGACATTCAACACAAACCCATGAGAGCAGCTCGGGGGCTGGACCTTGCAAAGCTACAGGGGTGGAGCTTCCCAAGGCCTTGGGAGCATATCCCTCCCACAGTCATTCTCTGGATGTCACTCGTGGAGTAAAAGGAGATCATTTTGAAACTTTAAGATGTAATGACTGCCCTGCTGGGTTTTGAACTTGCCTGAGGTCTATTGCCCCTTTCTTTTAGCCAGTTTCTACCTTTTGGAATGAGAGTATTTACCCAATGCCTCTATCCTCATTGCATCTTGGAAGTAACTAATTTGCTTTTTATTTTACAGGCTCATAAGTAGAAGGGATTTGCCTTGTCTCAGATGAGATTTAGGACTGTGGATTTTTGAGTTAATGCTGGAATGAATTAAGACTTTGGGGGACTGTTTGGAAGGCATGATTGTATTTTGAAATGTGAGAAGGATATGAGATTTGGGAAGGATTAGGAGTGGAATGATGTAGTTTGGACCCATGTCCCTACCCAAATCTCATGTCAAATTGTAATCCCCAATTTTGGAGGTGGGGCTTGGTGGGAGGTTGTTGAATTATTGGAGTGGATTTCCCCCATGATAATCTCCTTGCAATAGAGAATGAGTGCTCATGAAATCTGTTTGTTTAAAAGTGCATTTCAACTTCCCACCTTGCTGTCTTCCTCCTGATCTGGCCACGTGAAGTGATGCAACATCAGAAGCAGAAGCCACTGGGCTTTCTGTACAGCCTGGGGAACCATGAGCCAATTAAAATCCTCTATTATAAATTATCCAGTCTCAGATACTTCTTCATAGCAGTGTGAGAATGGATTAATACAATCACAAAATTACTATATATTAATACACTGCTGTTACCGTTACTCTCTCTTATTTGTTTTCCTTTGAAAATACTAGTTTTCATGTTTTGATCTGTTTTTGGTTTTTACATGACCTAACTTTATTAATTCTCTAAGCATTATTATAACCTATAACAAAGAAAAAGCAAAAGAGTTGGGTAGAAAGACAAAAATATGTTACTAAAACTAGGGTTGACTCTTTAATAAGAGAAGCTTGAAGAAATTCAATTTTGTAATTTATATTTTTCTCACTATTTAAGCAACTTTAGTCAAGACCATCCATTAAACAGTATGGAGACATCCATATGGAAGTCTTAGCTTCCAGTTAAATGGGGCAATTATTTTATTGTTGATTATGTTGTTATTTATCTGTTTTTGCTTATTCCCCTGAAGGAAAAACTTCTCCTTGGAAAATTGAAACTAGCAAAACACCAGTGCTAAGACACGTAGAAACTGGGAACACTTTTTTTTTTTTTTTAAACAGAATCATTGGGAAGAATTGTGAATGGTGACATACTCACTCACACAATATGGTTTGTGAAATATATTTGAAAATGTGAGAAGTAATACCACATCACATAAAGCCTTATATGGATACATTGCCCAAATTCACAAACTGTTCTATTTCTCTTTCCTCGTTTTTTTGTTCAGTCTTTTATTTATATACATATGAGATATCGCATCTTTTTTTATTATAATCCAACACAAGATTATTACTGTTTTGCTCAAATAATTCCTAATTTATCCATTGGGAGCTGTTTTATTTTGGCTTCTTTGATCCTTTGTCATCTCTCATCTTTTTGTTTGGGTATTTTTCCTTCCTTTCAGATACTACAAGATGCTACAGACTTATCTTGTTTTTTCTCTAGCTCCATTTTTAGAATCAGTCATTTTTACAAAGACCTTAGATCTTTATATTTGAGAATAAAATTTAAAAACCCAGGTCTTTGCTCTCTGTTGGCTGGGTGCCACTGTTTTTAGGACTCCTCAAGAGACAGAGCTAGGAAATACATATATGAATACTAACCTCTGCATCCACACATTTGTGTATACACATCTATACTTATATGATCTGTAAATCCATATGTACTTATACTAAGCAAAACATCAATTTATACTGATATTTCCCATGCTAACTTAGCACCACATGATTCTTTCTAGGCTTCATCCTTTGTTTACCTCTAACTTCCCTTCTAGACAGTGAGAAAACACACCGTTGCCCTTTACCTTTCATTTGTTCAACCCCAATGTGTATATAAAGCAGTTTCAGAATTGTTAACCTGAAACCCCATGAGAAAAGACCAACTAGAGTACAGTGTTTGTATAAAGTTCCTTTTCTCTTTAGCCTTACAATTTTCAGTCAAAACAATATTTTACAAGGTTACTCCTATCAGTTCCTTTTTACTGCTCACCTCCTTCAATAAGGTTATGGCATATACTTGTAGTACAACTAAATTATTTTCCCCCAGTCTTCAGTATGTTTTTTATGTATTTGGAAAATTTATACATGTACTATGCAAATTGAGAAAACTTATATGCTACATGAGTCATCATTTCTGTCAACACACAGGATATAGAAAAAGCTTATTCACAAATAATAATGTTTGGTCTACATTTTATCATGCCTTGGACTTTTTATTGATGTGATGATGTCACATTTTTCTATTTCTTATATATTGAATATACACAATAGGTATTAAATAATTTATTTTAATTAAGCACAGATGTACATTACTTATATATTAATTTGAAAATTCATTTTAAATTTTATTTTTATTACTCCTTGAACTAAGAATAATTTTATATTTTTTAATTAATGATTAAATGATCACATATAGATATTATTATATTCTTCAAAATATTTCTGAATAAATGTGATGAACTGTTCATGGTATTAATACATTTGCTAATCATAACCATAATTTAGTATCACATAGCTTGTATATATGCCATCATTATTAAAATCCTAGTAAAAATATAGATGGCAAGACTATTTTTATAGCAAAGACATAATATTTCACTAGAAAATAGAAAACAAATAATAACAAATAGTTAATATTACTACATTTCAAAATACTATATTTCAGAGACTGAAACAGTGCTCAATTTACCTTGTCAACATCTGATACAATTTTCTAACTCATAAATATAAATTAAGTGTACATACTTAAATTGTTTTTAACTTTAGAAGTTTTTTATGGTGTTAAAATATATATGACATGGAATTTACCATTTTAACCATTTTTTCACTCTCATTATTTTTTATTGATACATAATATTTATAACATATTTATGGGGTACATGTGATATCTTATTGGACACATAGAATGTGTAATGATCAAGTCAGGATATTTAGAGTATTCATCGCCTCATTATGTATCATTTCTATGTGTAAGAAATGATAAATATCCTACTGTCTTCTAGCTATTTTGAAATATGCAATACCTTGTTGTTAACTATAGTCACCTAACCCTATTATTAAAAATATTTCTTTTATCTAACTTTATGTTTGTACCCATTAACCCAGCTCTTTCATTATTTCCCCATCTCTCACACACACCATTCTCAGCTTCTGATATCTATCATTCTACTCTCTACCATCATGGGATCAACAGTTTTAGCTCCCACATATGAATGAGAACATGTAATACTTGTTATTCTGTGCTCCACTTGTATCACTTAACATGATGACTTCCAGTTCTATCCATGTTGCTGCAAATGATATGATTTTATTCTTTTATATTGCTGAATCGTATTCCACTGTGTACATAGATCACATTTTCTTTATCCATTCTTCTGATGATGGATACTCAGTTTGATTCCATTTCTTTACTATTGTGAATAGTGCCACAATACACATGCAAATACAGGTATTCCTTTGATATATCGATTTTTCTCCTGTGGGTAAACATGCAGTAGTAGAATTACTACATCATATGGTAGTACTGCTTTTAGTTTTTTGAGAAATCACCATACTCATTCCTATAGTAGCTGCATTAATTTACATTCCCACCAAGATTGTATGCGAGTTCCCTTTTCTCTGCATCCATGCCAGCAATGTATTTTTTGTCTTTTTAATAATAGTTTTTCTAATAGGTATAAGATAATCCCTCTTTGTAATTTTGATTTTTATTTCCCTGATGATTAGTGATGTTGAGCATACTTCATACACCAGATAGCCAAGTATGTTTTCTCTGAGATACGTATATGTGTATATACATATATATATCCTTTGCCCACTTTTTAATAGGATATATTTTATTTTTTTCTGTTGAATTTTTTGGGTTTCTTTTTTACTGTGGATATTAGTTCTTTGAATAAATAGATTGCAAGTACTTACTCCCATTCAGCAGGTTTTTCTTGACTGTATTGGTTGATTATTTTACTGCGCAGAAGCTGTTTTAGTTTAACATACTCCCATTTGTCTATTTTTGGTTTTGTTGCCTGTGACTTTGAGGTCTAAGCCATATAATCTTTGCCTAGACAAATGTCCTGAAGTGTTTTCTTTAGACTTACTTCTAGACATTTTACAATTTTTGTTCTTAAATTTATACATTTAATCCATCTTGAATTGATTTTTGTATATGTTGGGAGATAGGGGTACTGTTTAATTATTCTGCATATAGATAACCAATTTTTTTTTTGTAAAGAAAACTATCAAATTTTATTAAGGACATAACAGACAATATAAATAGACAAATGTTGGATAGTACTGTTCAATATTGTAAAAATGTCGGTCCTCTCCAAATTACTTACTGAATATGGTATTATAACAAAAGGGTTTTTGTATCACTCAAAAACATAATTTTAAAATTTATAACAAAAATAAATTCTGAAGAATAGCTCAATTAGTTTTGAGAAAGAAGAGAAAGTAAGAGATTTGCTCTGCTAGATAACAAAACACATTCTAAAGCTATTATAACTCTAAAAAATGTAATATTGATGCAGGCTAAACATATAGATTTAGTGGAACTGATTTGTGAGTACATAAAAGACAAGACTCATTTGTCTACAGCATGCACCTTGACTTGCCCCTTGACATTTATTGCGAGGGTATCCTTTCCCCAGTGTGTGATCTTGGCACCTTTGTTACAAACTGGTTTGCTATGAATAAGTGGATTTATTTCTGAGTTTTCTATTCTGTTCTGTTTGTCTCTGTGTCTGTTTTTATATCAATCCCATAATGTTTTGGTTACTATAGCCTTGTAATGTATTTTGAGGTCAGGTAATATGATACCTCCAGGTTTTTTATTTGTTGCTGTTGTTTGTTTGTTTTGCTCAGAATTTCTCTTCTTTTTTTTTTTTTGATTCCATGTAAATTTTAGAATTTTTTCTATTTCTTTGTAAAAAATGACATTGGCATTTTGATAGAGATTGTATTGAATTGGTAGACTGAGATAGTATGGACATTTTGAATAATTAAATATGTTAATTCTTCCCATCTATCAGCATGGAATGTCTTTACATTTTCTTGTGTCCTCTTAAATTTTTTTCATCAGAGATTTATAGTTTCCCTTGTAGTGCTCTTTAAATATCTTTGGTTATATTTTGGTAGCCATCATAAAGGGGATTACTTTCTTGAATCCTTTCTCTTTAAGTTCATTAGTGGTGTAAAGAAATATAACTCATTTTTGGCTGGGCGTGGTGGCTCAAGCCTGTAATCCCAGCACTTTGGGAGGCCGAGACAGGCGGATCACAAGGTCAGGAGATCGAGACCATCCTGGCTAACACGGTGAAACCCCGTCTCTACTAAAATATACAAAAAACTAGCGGGGCGAGGTGGCGGGCGCCTGTAGTCCCAGCTACTCGGGAGACTGAGGCAGGAGAATGGCATAAACCTGGAAGGCGGGGCTTGCAGTGAGCTGAGATCCGGCCACTGCACTCCAGCCCGGGCGACAGAACGAGACTCCATCTCAAAAAAAAAAAAAAAAAAAAAAGAAAAGAAATATAACTCATTTTTGTAGACTGGCTTTGTGTTCTGCAACAATAGTGAATTTATTTATCAGATATAAGAGTTTTTGATGGAGGCTTTAGATTTTTCTCCATATAAGATCATGTCATCCGCAAAGAGAGATGACTTGAATTCCTCTTTTTCAGTTTGGACATTGTTTCATTCTCTTGCTTGCTTGCTTGCTTTGGCTAGGACTTGAGTACTATTAAATAGGTGTAGTGAAAATGGGCATCTTTGTCATGTCTCAATCCTTAGAAGCAAGCTTGTAGCTTTTACCTATTCACATATAAGGTAAATGACACATATATATGTTAGCCATGCGTTTGTCACTTTTATCATTTATTATATTGAGGAAGGTTCCATGCCTCATTTGTTGAGAGTTTTAATCATGAAAGATGTTGAAGTCCCCAACTATTATTGTATTAGAGTCTATATCTCCCTTGAGATTTAATAGTGTTTGCTCTATTATATTGGGTGCTCAGGCATTGGGTGCATATATGTTTAGAATTGTTATATCCTCTTGATGGATTAATCCCTCTGTGACTATGTAATAACTTTGGCATTGGATGTAATTTGTCATTGGATGTAATGTCATTGGATGTCACAGGATTTATCCTTTATAATTATGTAATGACTTTTTTTTTTTACTCTTTTTATTGCTTATCTTATATAAGTATAGCTACTCCTGCTCCCTTTTGGTTTCTCTTTGCATGGAATATCTTTTTCTGTCTCTTTACTTTTAGTCCATCCATATGTGTCTTTACTGGCAAGATGAGGTTCATGTAGGCAGCATATAGTTTAATCATCTTTTTTAATCCATTCAGTCAATGTATATATTGTATGTGAAAAGTTTAATCTGTATACATTCAAGGTTATTATTGATATATGCTTGTTTATTCCTATCATTTTATTAATTGAATTTTTATTGTTCTGTATATCTTTCATCACTTTCTTTATCTGTTATTGTTTATCACTGTGTTTGGGTGGTTTTCTGTAGTGGTCATATCTGAGGTCTCCCTCTTCCTCATTTGTGTGTTTGCTCTACCACTGACTTTTAGCTGGTAAGTTATTTTTTTTCTTTCAGCACTTTAAATATATTGTCCAATTCTGTCCTGGCCTTGTAGTTTCCACTGAGAAATCTGCTGTTAATCTTCTGGTGGCTCACTTACATGTACCTAGTTGAGTTATTTCAAATGACTGTTTTCTAGTTCTAAAATTATTTCATTGGTTTGATCTGGTATATTGTTGAAGCTTTCAAATGTATTTTATATTTTATTCAATGAATCTTTTGGTGAAATAATTTCTGTGGGGTTCTTTGTTATGATCTCTACCTCCTTTGAACATTTTTTATTCACATGATGAATTATTTTCTGTTTTTCATTTTATTTTTTCCAAGTTCTCTCATATCTCACTGAGCTTCTTTAATATCATTATTTTGAATTCCTTCTCTGGGATTTCATAAAAAGATTTTTTTCACTGGAATCTTTTGGTGGGTAATTATTGGATTTCTTTGGAGGTGTCATATTTCTTTTTATTTTTTATTTTTCTTGTGTCTTTATGTTGATATCTGTAAACCTGGGGTAATAGTCACTTCATCCAACCATTTGAATTTGCTTTACTGGGTGAGGACTTTTCCTTGATATATCTGTGGTATTGGCTGTGTAGGGCTCCTGGGCTTTGGTTCTGCATAGTCTCTATTTGATGTTTGGGCTGTAAACAGTATCAGTAGTGTCTGTGATTTCCTCACTGCCTTAGGGCGTAGTTGTTAGTGAAGGCTCTGATGAAGTTTTGCTGTAGAAGGGGACACCAAGTTGGCCAGTCCTCAGGCTCCATTGGTGGCAGTGTCAGGCCAAGCTTTCTTATCCTTGAGCCCCAGGGTGGCGTATGCTGGCAACAGTGTCAGTGAGTCCAGATAAACCATTTTGGGGGTTTTCAGGTGTTTTGTTTGGTTGCTGGCAGTGATAATGGCAGGTGGGGTTGGTGAATGTGTCCATGAGCCCCTGGGCAGTGAGTGTGGCATGGCAATGCCAATAGCAATGGCAGGACAAGTTTTAAGCAGTCCACACTCATGTTGGCGGTGGCTGCAATGGGCTGGGTAAACTAGTTCCCAGGCCCATGAGTGGCACGTGGGTGGGTGAAAGCTATGGTGGTAATATCAGGTTGGGTGGGTCCATACTCAAGTCCCTTTGAAGATTACTCAAGTACTAATAATGGTGGCGGATATGGCAGGGCAATCTTCAGGCTTCTACTGGGTATACTTGGGTACTAGGGATAGTGGAGCCTGGCCAGACGGACCTGTCCTCAGGCCCTCCACTAGTGTGTATGGGTGCTGGCTGTGGTAGGAGAAGTGAGTTGATTCCCAGTTTCCCAGCACAATATTTGGAAGGGGCAGCAACCCTGCTGCTGGGAGGGAGGGTTGCTTTCAGTGGTAACAACTGTAAACAGCTGGCTGGGGAGTACATGCATCAGCTCCAGGTGGTGATTATAAGTGAGGTACCCCTTCCTTGGTGTGCTTTTCAATATATGATAGCCCTGCTACAGGGGGTAGCAGGGTCACTGTCATTGGCTCATGCTTCAACTTGGTAGCTGCAGCCCGAAGAGGCACTTGGCTGCAAGCAGAGGATGCTAATGGTGCTTCAGGGATGTGAAGATGTAGGTATTTTTGGGCCCCAGAACAAGATCCAGTACGACGGAGGCTGAGCTCTCATAATGGAACCTTGTTATAGCTGCTTAGAACTCAGGTGGTGATGTGGGACCCTGCATGAGCTTCCTCCCCTCTAGGGAGTCACACCCCTGCACAGTCTCTAGGCAGCTCCTTATTTTAACCTCAAGACCCTTGTAGTTTGATGGATTCTCTTGTGGCTAGGATTATAGGAGTCCACAGTGAAAATGTGGACCACCAAGTGTCACCTTTTCCTCACATTAGGGAGCCTCTCTGAACTTCCAGCTGACCTCCCCAAGCAGGTTGTCTTACTTCCTTCTCCTTGTTTACCTTAATAATTTCCTGTCATTTATTTGTTGAATTCCAGCATTCTCTCTTAAGTGATCTATTTGAAGAGTACTTATCTACTTGCTATTTCAGTTCTTCTTTGTGGAGGAGGCGTGTACCAGATGACTCTAGTCAGCCATTTTGAAACTACTTCCATTTTAACCATTTTTAGATGTACAGTTCAGTTAAGTACACTCATATTGTGCATGTTTAGAAGATTATACACTTAGTTTCATTTACAGCATCTAAATGCTGACTAAAGCTTGAAACATTGCCCCATCTCATCAGAAGTTTCAAAGTAATGTAACCCAACTGCTACTGAAATAAGACAGTATAACTTTTTATACTATTGTGTTTAATTTATTGCATAGATTCTAATTCTTTGCTATATTTTAAAGTAGATTTTTATTATAAAATATTTCTGGAGATATAAGAAAGCAACCGACAATATTGGCTTCATACAATGCAGAAATTTCAGAGTTATTATTTATTGTATGTTTAGCGTAAAATAATCACATTTGCAATTAATATTTATTTAAAATTTTAGATACCATATTATAGTTTCCTAAACCATTCTGAATAGAGCAGAATTCCATTTTAAAGGTAGGTGATTGAGTTTTACAAAGCAAGAGTCAGTTTTATTAGTGTTACTACATATTCCACAAAAAAGCAAATAAATAATGATGGTATTATGAATAACACAGAGTCCATTTAACTCATGAATGAGAAAAGTAGGCTCCTGAAAAAGCATAGATAGGATGTATAGAACTGCTTAACTGCCAAATCATTTAGTTAAATAATATTACTGCTATGAGCAAGAGGCTTATATCTCAGTTGGTGAAACAACATTGTTAAAGATAGATAAAATATAGAAATAGATAAAATACAATTTTTAATTTCTAAGATTACATTTGCTTAATATGTACTGATTTCAAGAAGCAACATTCAAATATTTAAAATATAAACATGAAGCAATCAAATAAATCTTAAATGAATGTATCATCAGTTTCTCATCTCCTCACCCAAGTGGACCAAAAACCATAGTTAATACAAGTCTATAACCGGATACGTTTTCTATTTCTTATCTCCTTCTAAATTAATGGCCTGCAACACGCAGGAGAGATGGGGATAAAATCCAGTTAATGCCTGTACTATGAGTACTGAGTTGCACTGATATTCAGTAACTTGGGTCATAGAAATTGCAATGCATAAAATATAGTCTGAAACATATCATTTTCTAGTCTTTTGTGCATTTTCCATCACAGAAGTTTCAAACTTTCCTCCTTTTTCAAAGCTTGTTCATTACTGTCAGCAAATATATGGAGTCCACATATGAAGAATCTGAGTATATTATGTATGATTTCCTTCATGTATCATATCTCCCACTGTCAACTCCCTGTTTTTATTATTAATTACATCTGTTTCAAATTCAGAATAATCTACCTTGGGTTCAAGGTAAATAACTCTTCCTGTGCTTTTGTGGCCCCCACTCCCTTCTTTTTACCTAAAATTTAAATTCTTTCAAAGGTCACATTAGATAAGGATTTCTGGCTGTTTTCTTTTACATGCTGCATGCCTCGGTGCCTAAATACCATATATATATGTAAATATTTTATTTTCAATATAAACTTTCTCAGTCTTTTTATGTTTCTTCATACAGTCTGAATTCCTGCTTATGTTTCTCCCTTCTAGAGGCATCTCTAATCTCTCCTTATCTTCTTCTTGTAATGGTGAGATATATATGCTTCCTTCTGGCTCTTCATCTTATTCACTCTTTGACCTACTACAACTTATCTCTCGTCTCTTTATCCTGCTGAAATATACTGAATTTTTTAAAATTTGCAATTAGATAATCTTCCAATCCAGTAGCCTCTTCACATTCTCCCTGCCATTTGGTCTTTGCATGACAAATTATGCTATCTGGTCTTTTTGCTTTGTTATTCATATTTTACTTTTGAGGTATAAAACACCATTCTGTTCTCATTTTTTTTCTCTCATCTTGTTCTTTCTCTCTTTCTTCATTTACTTCCATCCTTACAATTGTTCACAGAATGCTCCTGAAAGTTTTCCCGTAAACATATTTTTGAACGTATGCATTCTCTTCTTGTGAAATTTTATTTCCTGTTACAGCTTTAAGTATTTTAGTGATGGATATTTATCAGCATCTATTCAGATGAGCTCTCCACTAAGTTGGTGTGCTTATCTTTTCATATAATGCCCAAGTAATTGCATCAGCAGGCACGGCTTCCTACATTTTAAAACAAAGTGTATTTCCATGTCACATGGCTGAGGAAAGTCTCCACATTATTTCCATTTCATCCCGTTAACACTTTATTCTGATTTTATATCCCCCTTTCTTATAAAGTACACAGACATGAGGAAACCTTAGCTCCAAGGGAGAAGTTCGTCAGTTGAGGTAAGTACCAACATTGTAAGAAATGAGTTTTTACAGGTGTTTTGAGCCTGGGATGTAACTGGAAAAGAGACATGGAAATGAAGAGTTGGTCACATATCTGAGTCACTTTATAAAATGGTCTTTTTTCAACTGCTATTGGAGCCACCTACATTCAGGACTCCCAAAAACTGCCACACAGGGTTAAATGTGTTCCAGTTTCTGGGTAGTTGTTTCACATTTAGTAATCATTCTGGAAAGAAATTTGTCATGCATACATTGTCACACACTAGTATGTCAGAAATCAGTTTGGATCTTGATTTTTCAGTAGAAATCCTGACACAATATAAAGTCAAAACCAGATTCATATGGGCTGATAACAAGTTTTTCTTGAATCAGGAGAATAAAAATACTGAATCATAAAACTAGGCATGTTCACTGCAAAGTTGTATGTGATTCCTTTTGATTAATAGTTTTTTTGTTTGTTTGTTTGTTTTTTGTTTTTTTTTTTTTTTTTGGAGAAAATGGCTGATGAGCTTTCTTGGATGACAAATACATCAGAGCATCTAACAACAACAACAAGGAAAACTGAATGAGAATGGCTTGAAAAAATAAAAGTTTCCCTAAGTGTGGTTGTTTTCTAAACTGTTCATACTATTTGTTATTTGACTTTGAAGACATTTATGTAATGTATAAAGTAAAATCAGATATGAATTGAGCTAAAGGTTTCTCTGCTCCTGTGATTTATTATTCAGTAATGATAGTGAAACTTCAGGAAAGTCTCACACAAAAAATAGCCAAAGAAGAGCTTGACTAATGTATCATTGAAAACAAAAGGTGTTCTTTCCTTTTAAATGCCATCATTAGATGAATCTATTTCAAATGTTCATTTTAAATATATTGTGTGTATAAATACCAAAGCAATATGCTTGCAACAAGTAGAGGCAATTCCGTGTAATGGAAAGCACACTGGAACTCAGTCACATAAAAATTGTTAAGTATTCTGGTATCTCAAAACCCCTGCAATATGTCACTGCTGAGCTACCAAACTAAAATGCTCATAAGTGAGTTTCGCTATCAAGTGCAGAAAGAAAAGGTGCAAGATTATTTTGGTCCTCACAGAAAACAAGGTTTCACACATCTGACAACACTTTAATCAGGACAGCAAAGCAAATGTGGTACTGTTTCCATTTTTAGTTTCACAACTCATTTGTTAGTGTTGCAAAGGAACAGAGTGTTATATAATAGCCATTTGATGTGTATTTTAGGTGTGCATTATTCTGAATGTGGAAGTTCCCTGATGCAAAAGCTTAGTTATTCTTCATACCACCATCTGGTTGGTGTTTGCCTCAGTGGAAGCTTTCTATAATCTGGTTTGAAGCCAGAAAAATTATTTCGATAAGTTTCCTGAAGTTCAGCATCTAAAGACTGTTGTAAATGTTTATTTTGATACCTATATATTTAATAAACATAGGAACACCATCAAAGCCTGCAATATTCAGTGCAAGGGAAGACAAAGATAATTTTCTCATTAGTTTCTCTTCTGCCTACCTTGAAATAAAGATACATAATAGTCAAATATGGGCAGATATTTTGAAAACTCAGGGATGAGTAACTACCACATAGTAATAAACACCTCTTGCTCCTTCTACCAGTGCTCTCCATAGCATCCATTACCAATCCTCATAATGTCAGCACACCTCCCAAGTTAAATTCCATGAAATCCCTACTCTCAGCCATGCTTTAATTAATTCTCACTTACTGTTGACTGACAATGTCCTCAAGGTATAGTTTTTCCTTTGCGTTTACGTAAGGGATTTTTGAAAGCTGCAACATTTTCAGACCTAAACACTGTCACTTAACTTGTGATATTTATGCAAATTGATAAAAAATAATCCCTTCTCCATGCACTTTTCTGAGGAAGGTTCAAATGTAGCACTTGACCACAAACAAGGCGCTATAATGACAGTATATTGCATGGCAGGACACAATCTGTACAGAGAGGTAATGGAAGTCGATTTTTCTTTTTTGTCTCAATACACACCAAACTGTGTGCCTTTGCTCTAAAGCATTATCTTAATTTATGTGTTTGGTTGTTTGTTAGGCAGGAAACATATTCTCTTTTGTTTGTTTGTTTGTTTGTTTTGCGATGAATTCTTGCTCTTTTGCCCAGGCTGGAGTGCAGTGGCACAATCTCGGCTCACCGCAATCTCTGCCTCCTGGGTTCAAGCGATTCTCCTGCCTCAGCCTCCAGAGTAATAGGGACTAAAGACACCCACTACCATACCTGGCTAATTTTTGTATTTTTAGTAGAGACAGGGTTTCACAATTTTGGCCAGGCTGGTCTCAAACTCCTAACCTCAAGTGATCAACCCACCTTAGCCTACTAAAGTGTGCTGGGATTACAGGTGTGAGCCACCATTTCCAGCCAGGATACATATTCTACACAAAACCAAACAAAATAAAGCAAAAAAACCTAACAAAATAAATTGAATGCTTGTTTTCCTCAGTCAGCATAAGCTCTCACTGAGTAAAATAGATATATTAAATAAGATCATTTGACTGATATTCAGCTGCTGTATTTTTTCATTTTAATTTCTTATCTCAGAAAAATAAAGTGGCAACATTTTAAAATTTACATTCCATTTTAAATCATTTACTGTGCAGATTTTCAGGGAAAATGTCTTGCTGGAAAACTCAAGGGAATTAAGTATAGATCAAATCATTATTAGTCCTTATTATCAGTAACAGATCATTGAAAATTACAAGGAAAATCATGTTATCGCACAACAGTAAAAAAAAATAATAGTAAACTAATAATACATTTAGCAAGAAGTTTGCCAAATCATTATGAATAGTAATTTTCTTAAAATAAATTCTCCGTGAAGTTCCTGGAACCTATAAAAAATGTAAATAAAGCAAAGATCAATCTGATTTATGAATGCTATATTATAAGCGTATTTATCACCATGGGAACTATAACATGAAAAAATTAAATCTAATAATGTTGAATGAACGTATTTAAAGAATTCATGATGTCCTTACTATAACATCTTCTTTCACAGCATATGATTCAGGCTCCTCTCTTCATAATGAAATTCACATTGCAAAATCAACAGTTTCATCATTAAGAAAATTTTAAAATAAAACTCTGGAATTTAAGTTTGGAATTTTTAATCCAAATCCTTATCTTTTTATAATTGTATAATGTATGTGAGCCATATTACTGCAAAGGATGTTATAAACAGTTCAAATTGAGTTTGATCTCTCAGCATTTTGTCCCTATATATTTTCACATTATAGACATTCACATAAGAATTTTGCTACGTAATCTTTTGTAGTTAGTAAAAGAAAACACACTAACGTTCATATATCCAAATTTAGTTTCCAGGCATGCTAAAATAAATACCTCTGGAGTGTTTATACTCTCATAAGGAGAAAAGGGGGTTAGGAGAAGTCATTTGGACTTAAAAGTGTGATTCACCATTAAAATAGTTTGCTATTACAAACTAGCAGAAAAACAGAAAATAAGTAATGTAAATGTAAGACATTCTAAATTTCTGTTATTCACATGCGTGATTTGAATGGTCTGAATTTGAAAACCATGGATAGGATATCTTGTTAATGCATTTTATATGGCCAGTACAGAGGATACTTTATTTAATATCCTTAGGTTGGACTAATCTCTAGGTTTCTTAAGACCCTTTGATAGAGGCAGGAGGCAGAGAAATTCTAGGCAGACAGGGGAAGGTTCCTGGTGAAACCCCACATTCAAGCCAAAGTAGCCTGAAACCCACGGCCCAAAGTGAGAACTTCTATTCCTGTGTGTCCCCTCTCTCCAGTTTGGTTCTTTCTGAATAATGTCTTTTTACCAATCCAATGTTGCCTTTTCCAAAACTGATATGGCCCACCCTGCACCTCCAGTCCTGTGCCTGTAAAGAACCCAGATTCAGTTGGTAAGAGAGATGGCTTGACTTTGGGGAGACCCACCTGACCCTCCCATCCCCCCTCTCCAGCTCCCTTCTCCACTGAGAGCCATTCCCACTGCTCAGTAAATTTCTCCACCCTCACCATCCTTCAAGTGTCCATATGACTTCATTATTCCTGGATGCTGGACAAGAGCTCGGGACACACTGACTGCAGGTACCCAAAAAGGGTATCACACTAACCCTTCGCCTCACCGATGGAGGGCCACCACCCCACATGATGGTTATTATAAAAGCTATTATTTTATAAGCTTTTACTTTTAATGTTTAGTACATCAACCTGGCCCCCGAAGAGATTTGAGTGTCTAATCCTGGTTAGCATACCCACTTGGTTATAGGATATCCACTTCCAGAAAAGCTGATAAACTTGATTCAGTCCAACTATCCCTTGTAGAAGAACTATAAAAAGTTCATAGAACTAAATATATACATATAATTTTAATATATACATATATATTACATACATATATGAATATACATATATAGCTATAAAACTCAAGTTCAATCCTAAGAAAAACATCTAACAAGTATAAATTAAGGGACATTCTACAAAACGTCTGATTAATACTTTTCAAAACTGGCAAGGTCATCAGTAACAAGCGAAGTGTGAGAAAATGTTATAGCTGAAATTACCCTACATGACAATGGCATGTATTATGGTATGCTGGATAGACCCCTGGGAGAGAAAAAGAGACATATGGAAAACTAATCTGAATAAAATATTGACTTATGTATCAATATTTGCTCATTAGTTGTAATAAATGCACCATAAAAAGATAAAATGTTAATAATAGGAAAAACTGTGTGATGTATATTAGAGTTCTCTGTCTTATCTTTGCCCTTTTTTTGTAACTATAAAATTAATACAAATAAAATATTTATTTAAAAATGCTGCAAAGACAACCATGAAGACTATAAGAGGAAAACCCAAGTGAATACAAATTAGAGATTTTAAAACATGCCATGAAAACATGACTAAATATGCCTGCATGATTTCATTCATTAAAAAGTCATGATTGGCAAGGTGCAGTGGCTCAGGCCTGTAATCCCAGCACTTTGGGAGGTCAAGGTGTGTGGATCCCCTGAGGTCAGGAGTTCGAGACCAGCCTGGCCAACATGGCAAAAACCCACCTCTACTAAAAATACAAAAATTAACCAGGTGTGGTGGTGTGTGCCTGTAGTCCTAGATACTTGGGGAGGCTGAGGCAGGAGAATCACTTGAACTTGGAAGCAGAGGTTGCAGTGAGCTGAGATAGCACCACTGCACTCCAGCCTGGGCAACAGAGCAAGACTCCATCTCAAAAAAAAAAAAAAAAAAGTCATGGTTATGAATACAACTAAAGGAAAATTGCATGATTACATAAGTCAATTATCAATTTTCCTCCATTAATTATAAGGATAGTATTTGAAATTAAGAAGCTTAAGTCTTTATTTCTAGCTGTTAGCAATATCCATTCATAAGAAACTAGTTAAATAAATTATATATAGTGAAAAATGTTGAAGAAATTATCACAATATCAATATTCAACAAAGGAGAGCAGGAAAATTAAAATTTAAATATAAAATATATAGTTTACAAATCATAAAATGATAGGATTGATAAATAGATTAAAATGTTCATTCTTCAAAAGTCAAGCAGGAATAAACAAACATTAAGGCAAAAGAAAAAAACAGAAAGATGATTAAATGCATATACACAAAAATTAATTTAAAAATTAAAGGTTTAAGTTACATGTGTTTAATTTGAAAACACTAGATATTGCACACATTTTTCTTACATATTAGAAAATAAGAATTAGAATTCTTGAATAAATAGAGTTCTATTCCAATCCTAATGTGGTTTCCTAAAAAATGTGTGAAGTATTTTTCTGTGAGCCTTTTACTGCACAGCAAAAAGATAATGGAATATTCTTGTTACATCCTCAATAAGTTCAGTGTAAATTTACATTAATAGAGTGTTAATATACAAAATGAAGACTACAGTCAACAAAATCATCTTGGACTAAAGTTTTTTGTTAAATAAGTAGATTTTAGCTCCCCTTGTAAAAAAAGAATAACTATGTGAGATGATAGATCTGTTAATTTGCTTCATTACAGCAACCATTTTATTATCTACCTGCATCCCATAACATCCTGTCATAAACCTCAAATAGGCAAAATCAAACTTATTTTTTATAAATTTACGTTAATAGACCATTATCTCAACAGCCTGATAAAAGTCAGAAGAGAATTAAAGTCTTTAGTAAGTTAGGTAATTTCCTCTGTAATTTGTATGTTTCTGCTGTTGAAAAACCCATAGTAAGGGACTAGGCATTTTTATCAAATGCTTGTGAAACAAGGGTATTTTTTCCAATAAAAGACAATACAATACTTGATATAAATACTTAATCTCCCCAAAACAAATCATTTTTCAAGCAGAGTTCTACTACTCCATGTATTTTTTTTGCTAGGGCTGAGACAACAAAATATTAATAGTACAGAGTACGTGACTTACATGGCAGAAATGTATTTTCTCACAGTGTTAAGAGTAGAAGTTCAAGATTAAAGTGTCAGTGGATTTGGATTCTCTGAGGACTCTCTCCTTGGCTTGTGGATGGCCACATTCTCATGGTGTCTTCACATGGTCATCCCTTGATCTTTGTGTTGTCTGTGCCCGAATCTTTTCCATAAGGACATCAGTTGTATTGGATTAAGGCCCGCCCATAGGACCTCATTTTTACCTTAATTACCCCTGTAGGCCCTTTCCCAAAATGTAGGCATATTCTGAGGCACTGGTAGTTTGGAAAGATACAATTCGGCCCATAGCACTCCAGATGACCACACCTCTGCTGTAACATTTGCACGATTTCCAAGCATCCTGGCCAACTGTAAGCAGCACTTTGTAACCAGCAGTTTAAAGAGTCTTGCCTAAAGGTTCACAACTGGCTCACTTCTCACTGGTTGGTAGTCATTTTGTGAAAATTCTAAGCTCGGAAAAGAAGACAAAGAAAATGTGAGAGAGATTAATACTGGCCGAGAAACAACTATAATGTAGACAGTTTCACATTTTTTGTATATGGTTATGGGTATAACAAATCATGATTTAATTTATGTAGATGCAGAAAATGGGCTATTTTAGTTTTCAATGGCTGTAAAAAATATGCAAAATTAACAGCTTTGGACAACTTACATTTATTATCTCACAATTTCTGTGGGTTAAGAAACTGGACCTGGCTTAGCTGAATGCTCTGCTCAAGGTCTTACTAAGCCAGTATGTCAGGAAGGCTAGGATTTCATTCAGAGCTTAGGATCTTCTTCCAGGCTCCCTAAGATTGCCAGCAGAATACAGTTCAGTATAGTTTTAGGATCAAAGCGCCCATATCTTAGAGGTCAACCCTCTTCATAAGGAGTTCTAAACATTGCCGTTTGCAGCTGACCAGGCACTGTGGCTCATGCCTGTAATCCCAACGTTTGGGAGGCAGAGGCAGGCGAATCACATGAGGTCAAGAGTTCGGGCAGGAGCCTGAGACCAGCCTGGTCAACAAGGCGAAACCCTGTCTCTACTAAAAATACAAAAATCAGCCGGGCGTGGTGGTGCACAACTGTAATCCCAGCTACTTGGGAGGCTGAGGCAGGAGAATCGCTTCAACCCGGAGGTGGAGGTTGCCGTGAGCTGAGACCACACCACTGCACTCCAGCCTGGGCTACAGAGCAAGACTCTTTCTCAATAATAATAATAATAATAATAATAATAATAATAATAAAGCATTGCCATTTGCTTTCTTCTAGGACATGAGGAGAGCATTTCTTTAATACTTCACTGTCTTGTGAAGGGCTCACCTGAATATGGAAGGCTAACTCATTGTAACATTCCATTCGATTAACTCAAAGTCAACTGATAAATAGTCTAAACATGACAGTAATATTCCATCATATTTCTGAGTCCCAGCCACATTGAAAGGTAGGGGATTATATAAAGCATGCATACCAAGGATCAGGAATCTTAATTCTGCCTATCATAGGGACCTTACTGAATTATTTTTGAGCTCAGATCATGATAATTTATTTTTTCATTCCTAGAAATTACAGCTTTAAACTTGATGGAAAAAAATTAATCTCAGGAAATCTTAAAGGGTTCTTTAATTTCAAGATTACTCAGTACTAGTTAAAAGATCTATGAGCTTTGAATGGTAGAAGAGAAATAAATTTTGAGGAGCAATGCCTATTTGAAAAGTCCAAAAGATCATTTGTGGTCTATTTGCATTGTGCAATTATTTGCAAGGCTCTTATATGGGGGAAGTGTAATACTGATAATTTCCCTGTAATTTGTCAAGTGAAGTACTACTCTTGTTAATTGTGGCACAATTTGGCAACTGCACTATTAAGTAAAGGTTCCAATAAAATAGAGTGGATGTCTAAAACCAGCATCTTTTAATTACAAATGAGAATATGGTTTATATCTTAACAGGTGTCCATTGACCCTCAAATTCATTCTAAACACTAGACAGATGGCTTAAATTGAGCTCTTTCCTTCCATGTGTTACACAGTCAAGGTTTTCTGCTGATGCTTGGCCTTTCCATTCTTTGGTACTGCAGTACTTACTGACTTGTTCTGCAGAAGGCCCTTGTGCTTGCTTGCTTGCTTTCTTTCTTTCTTTCTTTCTTTCTTTCTTTCTTTCTTTCTTTCTTTCCTTCTTTCTTTCTTTCTTTCTTTCTTTCTTTCTTTTCTTTCTTTCTTTCTTTTCTTTCTGTCTGTCTGTCTTTCTTTCTGTCTTTCTTTCTTTCCCTCCTTCCTTCTTTCTTTCTTTTGTTTTCTTTTCTGTTTTTTTGTTTGTTTGTTTGTTTTTTCTTGACAGAGTCTCACTCTGTCTCCCAGGCTGGAGTGCAGTGGCGTGATCCCGGCTCACTGCAAGCTCAGCCTCCTGGGTTCACGCCATTCTCCTGCTTCAGCCTCCAGAGTAGCTGGGACTACAGGTGCCCGCCATCACGCCCGGCTAATTTTTTTGTATTATTAGTAGAGACGGGGTTTCACCGTATTAGCCAGGATGGTCTCGATCTCCTGACCCCGTGATCCCCCCGCCACAGCCTCCCAAAGTGCTGGGATTACAAGCATGAGCCACCGTGCCTGGCCCCTTGTGCTGTTTCTTATTTATGCCTCAGTTATTTCCAAAATCTTAAGCTACATTAATTAATAAAATGTTATTTGAAAATTCATAATGTAGTAAAATCATTCCGAGAAACTAATTTCCTAAATCACTCAAAAAATAGTCTCTAATTTCCTAAGACACTGTATAATAGTTTAACCTGATGAAAAAATAATTTAGAAGGAGATAAAGGGAAGTAAGTTTCAGTATATTCTGCAATTGTTTGTCTATCTGTCTCGTAACTCTGTTTCTTTCTTTCATTCCTTTTTGTATCAACAGATCTCTAATCTTTAGTGAAATTTAGTATGTATTTATTGAGTTATTTTCACAGTTTTCTGTGTAGGATAAATATTTAACGCATATTCATTTAACTTAAGTGAGTTTTCTTCATCTGTTTCCTGTTTCTTAATTCAGTTGTGAATAATAACAAAAGAACGTCTACACATGAGAAAAAGAATGTTGATGAAATAACACCAATTTGGGTCTATCAATGTCATAAAATTACAAAACTGTTTAAAAAAATAATTTTTATCATTTAACTAGCCAAAATGTTTCTATTACCACAATCATCAAGTTATAATTGTCTGTATTTTGTGCATTTTATTATTTTCCTTTTCAAAATAATTTTTCTCTCTAATATTATTTTTCTACATATTCGAATATATATATTTTCTCTTGGCTCTATATGTACATTTCCTTTGTATAAGAAATTTTAATGATAGGGAAAAGTTTTCTGGGGAAATACATTCGTTACAAGATCATTTTAGTAATTATTTAAATTATTTTTGTTGAGCCTTTCCATTGCAATTTTTTTTCATTGATTTTTACAAATTTTCTTTTTTAAAAAATCAACATAGTAGGAAAAGTTAATGAGAGTAAGATAAAAATAGAGTGCAATGACAGTTGCTGCCCAAAAAGAGTTAAAAAGAACTCTGGCATGATACTGTGTTCTTTATTCTGTTGCTTCTTTTCCTTTTGACAGAGTAACACTCTGTTGCCCAGGCCGGAGGGCAGTGGCATGCCCTTGGCTCACTGCAACCTCCACCTCTCAGGTTCAAACAATTCTCCTGCCTCAGCCTCCCAAGTAGCTGTGATTACAGGTGCACACCACCTAATTCTTTTTTTGCGTGTTTTTAGTAGAGATGAGGTTTCACCATGTTGGCAAGGCATGAACTTGAACTCCTGGCCTCAAGTGGTTCACCAACCATGGCCTCCCAAAGTGCTGGGATTGCAGGTATTTGATTCCATTGTTTTTAAAGTCCTACCAATTTTGATCTATCTTTAATGCACTAATATTGTTCCTATCACATTGCATCCAGGGACCGTGTCATGCAGGGTTTTATTTATTTATTTATTTTTGGAACAAAGTAGCACTATACCTTCTTTTCCATGCATAAGTTCATTGTTATTTCTAAAACACTGAAGTATGCAACAAACAAATTTCACACCTTGTCAAAGTAATAATACGTAATCCAAATTTCTATTTTTGTACCCACCAAAATTAAAATACTCTTGATACAGCCTTAATGATGATCACTCTACTCTGATGTTTAAGTTTGTATTTCTTTTCTTTATAATCAGTAATTCTTGCTCAGTGACAAAACATTGAAAAATGCAATTTGCAATAATTTTAAAAATGCTTATAGCAACAAAATAAGCATGTGTCTGTGAATTCATATGAGGTATACACTCTTATCAGACCTACAAAAGCTAATTTTCTGAGTAACTTGCTGTTTGTCTTCCTAACTGTGGTTGGTTACTCTATAGAGCCCTAATACTCTTTTTTATAATTTTAATGTAATACAACTGTTGCAATCCACTTATTATCTTCTCAAATACGTGTCAAATGAGAAAAAGGAGGTCAAAATAAATAGAAATTATCAGCTTTAGAGATCATATCTTATTATTTTATTTGTGTTTGCATGTTTGTAGTATTATGTTATTTATAATAAAAATTACTGAACTTACTATTGCCTTGCCTTTTCCAAAATGTCATGTACATAGATAGATACAGATAAATATGCATAGTGATATAGATAGATAACAGGTATTGCTATTCTCTATTGCCTCAATATTATTCATAATTATTCATTAATAAATAACAGTGACGTTTGAGGTGGGAGAGCTCCAGATTTACAATAATTTTCTTATAAAAGCTGTAACATGCTAACAAATGATGAATTGCCTATTTGGTAATAGTCATTCAGGCTAAAGCACAATTTGCCTATTGATTACTGAAAGTTTTGATAATTTTCTATCCACTTGAGTCTTTTCCACATTACTAACACTGTTCATTATGTCTCAGCACAGATATTTCATGGGGTGGAATTTTTAACTCAAACAAAGCCATCGTGATTGTGAATAGAAGTAGGTTTTTCTCCTCCCCCAAAACTCTTTGAAACTGTAAAGGAAGAAATGAAATGTGCCTTGTAAAATTGAATGAATTGTCAATTGACCAGTAGTTCTTGTGCTCCTTTCCACGGGGCAAAATGAAGAATTCTATAAGGGAGAAGAGGAGAAAAACACCATAAAATTGGTGTGGATTCTTTCACTGGATAATGAAAAAAAAAGTGTCACAGACAAAGAAAAGAGACTTTGGACTTGAAATATAATGAAAGTGATTTTTCTGAACAGACGAAGCAGATGGCATTTACAAAAGCAACTAAACTTTGTGAATAGTGTGGAGTTTTCTTTGGTTCTCTTCTTTTCAGAGATTGTAGCACTTGAAAAACCAATGGGTTTGAAAGTTGATTACCAGGCCTTCACTACTGTGGAACCAGCTCAAATTTAACTCTTGCTACTTTTAACTAACTGAATTTTGTTGATAACCTTTAATTCTAATGTGAATAATAGGAGATATATTTTGAAAAGGATATCATATTTGTTTGTCATTAAAATTACTATTTTTACAAACCTCAAGTGCTAAATCTAGGAAAAGGCAAATAATATATCAATATAGAAATTAAAAAGTTTTGTAGCTCTCTTAAACTGACCAGTCCTTCTGGTAAGTAAAAGTTCTCTTAACAGTGTCCAGCATAAAGCAGGTAATTGGTAAATGCACGCTCTCTCAATCACCTTTGAAAATAACAAGATATTTGTACCAATTATAGAGAATGGTAAACAATTGTTTCAGTGTTCCTTAGATATAAATGCAATATTATTAAATAAATACTGGCATTAGGACTATGAAATTCTCAGACTAGATGTAGCCAAGCCAAGCTGCTGTGGATATGCATTTAGCCACTGTGGCTATACATTTAGCTCTCTGAGTGTTCCATATCTGTGGGTTCAACCAACCGTGAATTGAACACATTCCAAAAAGAAAAAAAAAAAAACTATAAAAATAGCAACACAACAATAAAAAGTAATGCAAATACAAAACAATCATTATAACAACTATTTAAATAGCATTTACATTGTATTAAGTAGTATTGTTATCTAGTTATTATTTAAAGTATGTGGAAGGATGTGTGAAGGTTATATGCAAATTCTGTGCCATTTTACAAGCATCCATGGATTTTGATATCCATGTGTAAAACAGAGTCCTGGAACCAATTCCTCCATGGGTAACAAAGAATAATTGTATATATACCTTTTGTGTTGACTATCTAAAACAATGGGCTAAAACAGAGAGTCTTGGATTCATTGTATTTTAGAGCTATATATTCTATTATATTGCTCAGACCCTGCATTTTACAGATAATAACACTGAGGTCCTAACAAGTAATATAATTTACTCTAACTCCTGTAGCTAGTAACTAACATACCTTGAAATAATAATCAAGTTCTGATGTACTAAAATATAGACATTCAAGATTTTTCTTTCTCTGTATTTCCTTCTAGTGAACTTATTCATTTTCACAATTCCATTGTGTACCTAACTGTTGATGATGTCAGATCTTTATGTATTGCTCAGTCTCCTTTTCCACTCGGACTCATATATCCAACCACCAACCTTTGGTGTATCATAAGCTCCTCAAAGTCACTATGCCCAAAATGGAACTCTTCCTCTTCACAAGTTCAGCTTTCAAAGGTAGTATCTCTAATTAACTCAGCTTCTAAGTTCAAAGCAGTGAATGTCATCCTTGAGGCTGTCTTACCCTCTACACTCATATCCAATTGGTCACTTTTGTCAAATACCATTTTTAAGCATTTCTGCTCCTACTACATTCTACATATCTCGAGTTTCCTCCAACAACCTCCTAAGATTTCTTAGTCCACGTTACGCCCATAAGAACTTTTTTTTTTTTAATTTTGTGATTTGTATTTCTTCAATTGCTGTCTGTCTCATTTAGAACTTGCTGTTTTTCTGCCTGAATGTTCTTCCTTCCATGTACAAGCTCTAGCAACTAGGCTAATTTGAGTCATCCTTCAAAACTAAGCCAAAATGCAGTTCCTTCATCAAACTTTGTCTGTTTGAATTAAATGTCCCTATCATGTGCTTCTATAGCTGTTATAAACATACACACACACACACGCACACACAAGATCTCACTCTGTCTCCCAGTGCAGTGTTGCAATCTAGGCTCATTGCAGCCTCAACCTCCTGGGCTCAAGTGATCCTCCCACCTCAGCCTCCTGAGCAGCTAAAACCAGAGGCATAGCCACCACACTCAGCTAATTTTTGTATTCTTAGTAGAAACAGGGTCTCACTATGTTGCCCAGACTGGTCTTGAACTCCTGGGTTCAAGCAATCCATCCCCCTCTGCCTCCCAAAGTGCTGGGATTACAGGCATGAGCCATCATTACCAGCCTATCTGCCTGTTTTTAATGGCATAAGTGACACTGTTTATATTTTATCTTTTCTTATAATCTTCCTCATCTCTCTAAATTAGTCTGTGGAAAGGTGGTAAGCATATCTTTCGTATTTGCTGTTTTATCTCCAAAGTTTATCCCAAGGCCAGAACATTAGTCGTCTTTCAATAAATAATTATGAGATAAATATATAAGCAACTGAATTAAAAAATGTCAGACAACATTCTTCAAAATCAAGGTAGAATGTAAAAATTGGAAAGTTATATTTCTAAATAGCCCATGTGTTTCTATGATTTATCTAAAAATTAAACCTGTTAGCTATTGTCTGGTTTCTAATATTAAGATAATTTAACCCCCAATATAACTTATTTCCTTTTACCACCCTGAGTGTGGTTTGGTCAGACAATACCATCTTTAAAAAATAAGCCATTATACACTAAAATTTCTTCAAAGGAAAAAAATTATATTTGTACAGAGTATTCACACTTTGCATGATAAATATGTAATTAATTTTAATTATCTTTATTTTATTTGCAAGGCCATTTAATTCATTTTGTTTGTTACTGATTTTTTAAAAAATATTCTTTTCAGAATATAGTAATTATTATTGGTTCAAATTTAAGCATGACTATAACACAGCATAAAATGTCATGTTGATTTTTTATATTGAAATTGAAGTTGCAATTGAAATTGTAGTTAATATTCAAAAATAAAAGCATGTTTATCTCTGTTAAGAGAATAAAAAAGAATCAACATATGATCCTCTCAGTAGATATAAAAAGAAAATTTGCAAAGAAAAATTAACACGTATTCAAATTAAACCTCTTCAATCTCATGAAGGCCATCAAGGTTGAGAAGTGTTTGTTCTGCTTTTTTGGAAAACGTTGTGTAATTGGGATTATTTCTTTCTTGAACACTTGATTGACTTTTTAATGAAGCCATCTGTGCCTAGATTTGAATTGTTTTTGGTCTGAATTTTCAAACATGAATACAATATATTTCTTTACTGTAAGGCTACTCAGATGAACTACTTCTTCTTGAATGACCTTTTGTAGTACATAATTTTCTATAAATTTTTCCACATTACCTGTTTCATATTTATTGGCATGCATTCTTCATTATATTCTCTTTAATCCTTGATGTATGGATATTGCCAAAAATGTTGGAGACCACAACTCTATACAATAATTAATTCAAAATATATGACAAATGTTTTACAGATTTGGAATAGCCAAAGATGATTAAAATAGTACACAAGAAGTATAAATCATTAGAAATGAAATATTTACCTCTATCAAAATTAAATTATCTGTTCTATTGAAGACATTTTTTAAAAGAACAAAAATTCTAGCTACAACCTAGAAGAAACTACTTTAAGATATGTGTTTGATAAAAAGCTTATAACTATATGTAAAAATAATTCATTAGAACCAATAATAAAAAGAAAGACAGCAAAACAGCAAAAGACTTAAAAATAGCAAAACAAGTCATAAAATAGCAAAAGATTTGAAAAGACATTTCCGAAAGAAAAATTTAAGAATGGTCAATAAGCACAAGCAAAGACCTTCAACATCATTTGGCATCAGAGAAATGCAATAAATAATATGATACGAATATACATCCATTAAAATGACTAATATCAAGTACCAAACATTGCAGAGGAAGTAGATAAACTCTCATCCATTGCTGGAGGAACTATAATAGTATGATCCTTTCAGATAATACTTTAACAGTTTCTTCTAAATTAAGCAATAGACTTCTATGACCTATTGATTCTCCTTTTAAGTATTTAACCCAAGAAGTGGAAATACCCAAAATGTTTCTTTTATCAGCAACAGAAAGAAAGAAACTGCAACAATCTTGATGAATCTCAAATAAACTGCAAAAATCTTGAATAGTCTCAAAAAACATTATCCTGTTAAAATGAAGCCAGACACAAAAGATCTCAAACTATATGAAACCAGTTATTTGAAGTAATAGAAATGGAAACGAATCAATAGTGGCAGAAAGAATATTAGTGTTTGTCTAGGGGTAGGGTATGGTTGGTAGGAATTAAGTGCAAAAGAGAACTAGGGAATTTATGTGGGACCACAGCAATACACTATTTCTTGATTGTGACAGTGATTACATAGGACTTACACAAATGTCAGATCTCAACTTATACTTAAAATGGATATGTTATATTGTGTGTAAAGTAAAATAAAGTGTGAAAGTATGTGAATGTATTTGTTAGATGCTTTTTATCAGGCTACAGATACTCTCTTCTACTCTCATTTTTATGAGTTCTAAATCATGAGTGAACTTGAATTTCATCAAATCCTTTTATTCTGACCTTGAAATTATTTAGTCTATTGGTGTGACAAATACGCAGTAGGTTTTCCTCAATTTCTATTTAGAAATAATGTCATATTTACCGTGAAGTTGTAAGAGTAGTACGAAGAACCTCATATAACCATTACCCTGATTACTGGTTGCTGATTACTGGTTTCCAAACTGCTTTATTATAAACCTTTTGAAAGTAATTCAAACATATCAGTTCTTCTAAATATTTTAATGTATGTTTCCAAAAAATTAGTAATATTTTATTACATACAGTACAATGATCAACTTCAATGCATTTATTTTATGCAATGCATTAAAAGTATTTGTATTAAAAACTTTTTCTTGATTATCAATACTAATTGTTATGTTATCATTATATTTTTATTTTTTTGGCTAGTTCATTAGTTTCTGTCTTTTATCTTTGATATTATTTCCTTCTACTTCTAAATTTTTCTTCTTTTTTTAAATCTTCAGAGAGTAATTATAATTACAACTGCAATTATAGTAGTAAAAATGTAAGTTGATACAGTCACTTGGATAAAAAATGTCTAGGGACATCTATTAATGCTTAATATATGAATATTCTAGTACTTCTAATTGTTTTCCCGAACAGAAATGTGTATACATGTATACCAAAATACAGGTACAATGATGTTCATAACAACATTATTTATAATTCCAAATTGGAAACAATTTGAGTTATCCAAGAGATAAATTGTGATATATTGATACCATACCACTAATAAAAATGAATGAACTGGTGGGGCGCGGTGGCTCACGCCTGTAATCTCAGAACTTTGGGAGGCCGAGGCAGGCTGATCATGAGGTCAGGAGATCAAAACCAACCTGGCTAACATGATTAAACTGGCTAACTAAAAATACAGAAAATTAGCTGGGAGTGGTGGCGGGCCCCTGTAGTTCCAGCTACTCAGGAGGCTGAGGCAGGAGAATGATGTGAACCTGGGAGGCGGAGCTTGCAGTGAGCCAAGATCGCGCCACCGCACTCCAGCCTGGGTGACAGAACCAGACTCCATCTCAAAAGAAAAAAAAAAAGAATGAACTATATTATAGTAAATTTCAGAACACTACTCATCAATTAAAATAAATAAACCACTCTGCCAAACCAAGGTGGATGTATCTCCTACATATAATGTTGAATGTAAGAATCTAGACATCAAAAGGACATATTGTGTGATGCTAATTTATAAATTTAGAAACCAAAATAGTGATTAACTTGTACAGGATAAAAGAGGGACAATGAGAGGGCAGAAGAGGACCTTTGGGTTTGCTGGTAATATTTTATTTTTTGCTGCAGGGAGGATTCCATCGTGTTTATTTTATGCAGATTCATCAAGGTGAACATTTATGGTTTGTTCACTTCTATTTAGGAACTAGTTCATTATTAATTCCTTTATTAAATACTGTTCATTTAATAGTATTACATTGCACAAGAGAAATATTTTATCTTGATTCAGTGATCTATTTTATAAGTTCTTCCCAGAAGACAAAGTTCTCATATGTTTCATTACAGAGTTTTCTTACAAGGATTTATCCATCTACCCCATAAATCTGGGTGTAACTATAGGTGTTGGAGTCAAATTCTACACAAAATTCTATGTGGGCGTTCTTTATCTTCATAGTGACTGATGCTAGCTTTGTAATTGAAGTGAAATCATTGGAGTGATGTAAGGAACTGACTTTACAAAATGTATTATTGAAGAATTATGGTTTCTGTTGAGGAATGTCAAATATTGATAAGGCTCTACTTTGATGGTGATGCAGACAGGAGACAAGGAAATACTGGATAGAGGAGGGCAGTTCCCCAGCAAAGGCTCCAACCTCAAGCCTTAAGACCTGAGGCCCTAAATGAGGACAGGCATTCCTGTTTTCACACCCCAAAAGTTGGCTTTTGGCCCCCCATGTCCCCTATCCTGCACTCGTGTAAACCCCAAATCCCAGGCTCCAGAAGCAGACCAGCAAGCCAGCAGACCAGCAGACGGACAGTGGAATTATGGACAGAGAAAGAGAGAAGAGGAGGTACACTTGAACGCCCAGGGGAGTTCGGCTGGGGACAGTGGGAGAGGAGTAGGCCGCTGGGAGACCCGACTCCAGGAGAAGATCACTTTCCCACTCCATCCACCTATTCCGGCTCCCCATCCATCCCACTGAAAGCCACCTCCACCACTCAATAAATCCTTACATTCATCCTTCCAGTCCATGTGTGACCCGAGTTTTCTGGGATGCTGGACAAGAGCTTGGGATACAGAAAGCTGTCACACACTGGCCCTCTGCCCTTGTGGGCAGAGGGTTCATTGAGCTGGATAACACTCAAGGCTTCTGTGGGCAGCAAAGCTGAAAAAGCTTTGTAACACTGGGTTTGCAGGCACCCACCCCTAGACACTACCACGGGGCTGGAGCCCAAAGTACTTGTCCTGGCCTCTTCACCTGCCCATCTGCTTGCTCCCCCTCCCATAAAGGTTTTGAGCAGCCAGCAGGGCAACCAAACAGGTGAGCCACACCCTTGTGGCAGGTACTAGAACGGGGATCAGGGAACTTTCCTATTTCAATGGAATATACCTTGGTTTTAAATCACATTAACTCAAATTGTTGTCATTCATCCTCATAGCAAGAGTATGGAAAGTAGGTAACATTACCAGTCCTGTAACTAGTGATTGATTTGTAAGATTGAAAGACAAGACACAGTTTTCCGATTCCTCTATTCAAATTCTTTCTGAACTCCCACTTGATCATACTACCCGACCATGTCATTAATTGTACTCCAATGCATACCAACCGGAGGGTTGTTTCATACTTCTTCATAATGAAATGCATTCACTAAATCTACCATGTTTCAGGGGTACCTTTTTTTAAAATCACAAATAAGAAATCTGATATAGGTGATAGTAATCATATCTCAATTCATGTTACTCTCTATAGATAATAGAGATCCGGGTCTAATTATCAGATGTTTGACCATTTTGGTTTCAGTAGAAATTGTTTCTTGACACTCTAATTGGATTGGGAAAACCAAATGTGATAGAAACACTTTCCACATTTCTCCCTACAATACATATGTTACACCAATAATGTGAGATGAAAACTATGATCGTCAAGAAAGTGTTATTGTTTTAGACAGAAATCACCATTCTTAGTTTTCAAAAAGACTGGCTTAAAAATGAAAATATTATGGCATGAAAATTGTTGCATTTGAAGGAGATATGCTATTTAGAAAGGCTGAGGTTTATGGCACATTATAAAATGTCAGTGTATATGAAAATTGACATGCATATTAATTTTCAGAGTACTAATCTCTTGGATACAAAATTTAGACTTAAGGTTATGATTTTTCTAAAAAAGCAGAATCTATTTTGAAAATAGGAGCTTTAAACTAGTTCTTTTAACAGACTCATATACTAATTCTTATGAAAGCTGTTGTATGCTTATCAGCATCAGAGGATAAAGAGTGAGCTTTAGGCCTAAGATTTGCCATACATGACCAGAAAATGAAGTTTCCATTCATATATTGCATTTCACAGTTTTCTTATAAACATCTATCTTAAGCTGACATTCATGCCTGCAAAGATTTGCCAAGTGGCTGTTTTAAAAGCAGTATAAACCTCAAGGTCATTTTCTCCTAATTACCCTCTGTTACAAGGAAACTTTATTGAAACTTTTTTTGCAAACTGAGATGTGCGGAATAGAAAAAAAACAGACTCCTTTCAGGTTAAGCTTTGTGCTCTGTGACATATTTACTGATTCTTTGTTCTACAACTGGACTTCTTATTAACTAATGCAATGAAATAAGATTCAGATAATAAATCCAATATATCTAACTGTCCTTAAGTCCAGATTTAGTTGTGAAACATGCAAGAAAAGTATACACTCCTCTTCTTTACTATTGATTTTATCTCCTCAGTTTTTTCACCCCACACTGAATTGTCCAATTTTCCCATTGTGTTGGATGTGACAAAGTCTATAGCAAAAAATCGTGACATTTAAATCATTCTATATAAGATTTTTCTGAAAGCCAGTTGCCAAAGAAGGGCAGTAAATATATGCAAGGATCAAGCTATAGTATTTTTTTAAATGTGAAATTTTCTAAAAAAGAACAACTGTGTCAAGAAAAACCTCATCCTCCTAACGCATACATTAAAGTGATAGCATCAACAGACTTTGACAAGTGTGGAACCAAGTTTAAATATGTTTAACTGAGGATTTTCTTTCTAAAAACAAAAGTTTATTTAGCACTACTAAATTGGCTTATAAATTGTAATATGTGATGGTAAATTATTTGATAATAAGAATTGAGTAGAACGTAGCAGAAACTAATAAAGAGAAGTTCAGGAAGCAAGAGGAAGTGAGTTGACAGTATGATCAGTGCAGTTTGACAGAAAACGTGTCTTTTATCTCAGAATTAGCTGATAGGTGAAGCATTTTCTGCGTCTTACTGCTTGCTCAGGCTTTGGAGCAAGTCAAAGTTCAACGAACTTTGAACTTTGAGAAGGAGAGTAGCTTGACTAAAGTTTAGTCAACACAGAGCAAAGAGGAAGTATGAGCAGTTGTGAACACTTGGACAATCGCAAGGTACATGATACAATTTAAAGTATTCATGCATGTGTTAGAGAACTGGAGGCCAGTCTTAAAATATATAGAGACATGTATTTTCAGTTTAAGTTCAGGAGTACATGTGCAGGTTCGCTATATAGAAAAACGTGTGTCGTGGGCTTTGTTGTACAGATTATCTCCTCACCCATGTAATAAGCCTAGAACTCATTAGTTATTTTTCTTAATCTGCTCTCTCCTCCCACCCTGTACCCTCAGGTAGGCCTGAGTATGTGTTGTTCCCCTCTATGTGTCCATGTGTTCTCATCATTTAGCTCCCACTTATAAGTGAGAGCATACGGTATTTGGTTTTCTGTTCCTGGGTTAGTTTGCTAAAGATAATGGCCTCCAGTTCCATCCATGTTCCTGCAAAGGACACGATCTCGTTTTTGTTTTTTGTTTTTTCCTTTGGCTACACAGTATTCCATGGTGTGTACGTCATATGTCGCACCTTTTCTTTATCCACTCTACCACTGATGGGCATTTAGTTTGTTTCCATGTGTTTGCTATAGTGAATGGTGTTACAGTGAACATTCACCTGCATGTGTCTTTATGGTAGAAAACTTGTGTTCCTTTGGGTATATACCCAGAAATGGAATTGCTGGGTCACATGGTAGTTCTATTTTTAGCTCTTTGAGGAATTGTCACACTGTTTTCCACAATGGTTCAACTAATTTACTTCCCTATTAACAGTGTATAAGCGTTTCTTTCTTACTCTGCACTGACACTTTTCAAAAGAAGACATACATGCGACCAAAAAGTATATGTAAAAAAGGCTCCACATCACTGATTATTGGAGAAATGCAAATCAAAACCATAATGAGATATTATCTCACACAAGTCAGGATGGTTTTTATTAAAAAGTCAATAAATATATGTTAACGTTCAGTCTATTCCCCTAAAAGAGACCTGGGACGTGGCTGACTTAAATTTTTTTATTTTTTTCTAGATGGCACTTTTATTTTACTCATAATACATATAATACATAATCAACAGCATCCTAGCTTCAAAATTGTACTTGTCTGCATAAAAAGTCTAAGGTATTTTCTAAGTATATATTAATTTATTACAGACAAAAAGGAAAAAAAAAAACCTGTCAGATGATTAAATAGAATTTTTTTTTTTTAATCAAGGATGACTGAGTTAAAAATATAGTGTACTAGCTATAACCCCAGTGAATATGATTTAAATAACTTTTTGGAAAATTTTCAAGAGCTGTCACTCAATATGATTTGATTCAGGCTCAGCAAATTTGTGGAGTTTTAGATTTCAATTTTTTGGTTATTAGTTGTTATTTATTTCTTTTACCAATGAAATATTGTTTTCATTGAGGCATACCTGTCAATATATTTTTTTAAAATATGTAATATTCTCTGCCATTTGGTACTTCATATTCATAATTCCAAATAATAGTAATATATAATTAAATTATAAATATAGGTACATACTTCTTTAAATATAAATATAAACATATACATAAGTAAAATATTATAAAATGGAGACAAAGGAAGATTTGTATCATATTTTACATAAAATTCTATTAAATTCCATAAAGCCCCAGTGACTCATCCATGGCCCCAGGGCTGGAAAGTAGCACAGCAATGGTTAGAGCCAAGGTTGGCTGAGGTCTCGACTACTACTGTCGTATTACATCATTACATCACACTACCCTGGAGGTTAGCGTGGACCTAGCTAAAAATCTCAAGTTAAGGCTTAGAAATTTTCAGCATCAGATCAGTTACCCTTTTCCAATAAGGGGGAATTCAAATAGCCTTTGAAAATTAAGTCTAGCAGCACACTGATAGGATTAGTGAATCACAAAATGCTAATATAGAAGGAATCTAATTAATCCAACTGATGAACTTAACTCTCAGTTGTGAGTTGTCACTTCTGAACCTTGCTGAGGCATAAATTTGTTAAAATGGAACCAGATATAAGTTAGTGGATTCAAAATGATTGTGGTCTTCACATTTTAGCAAAAGTTGAGTAGACGTTTTACATTTTGTATGAGTTATCACACATATTCAACACAATTCTCTTCCAGGTTATATTTTATTATTTCTCTTTTATTGTTTCTTTTTTTTACAAATGACAAAACCAAGTTTCCAAGAATTTAAATCATTTGCCACACACTTAATAAGTGGCTAAGCCAAGACTTATAATACAATATGTATATCTAACTCAAGCTGTAGTATTATTGCAATTGTTATTGCAACACTCAACACAAACTGCAAAGATATCAATTTTCTAAAACACTTAGACAAAATTCTAAGTGGTTGCAGGCCATTATGATGTCAAATTTCTAGGGAAATTGAAGTTATCCTTTTGGCTACTGGTGAATATATGATGGATACAGGGTAATAAATGAACGTTTTCTATATTTCTGCTTGATTCATTTTTAAGAGCTTAACAAAAGTGATAATAAAGAACAAAATGGAAAAATTACTTATAAAGAATTACAGTACTACCAATAGAGCTCTCCTTCCTGAAAACTGTGATTTATGAGGTCTGAGAGCTTTCAGGATGAAATATGACTGAGACAAATTCCATCCTAATCCTTCCTATACTTCTTCTCAGATATTTCTTATTAACATATTTAATATGAGAATAATACTGAAAGATGCATTCCTTTTAGTGTAAATGCCAGTTGTTATATATGTTACGATTTTAAAGTCATTAATACATAATAAAAGGCAATTATGTTAATGTGAATTAAATTTATTCTTTCCTGTATTTGAACAATTGAATAAAGTTTCCCTGTTAAAGTTTTTACAATCTACTCTACGTGATTTTTTACTTTTTAAATAAAGCCCTACTGATTGCAGATAATGCAGAAGGCTACAATAATCAACTAACTTTTTACACATACAGAAAACAAACTAGCCCGGGCATGGTGGCTCACACCTGCAATCCCAGCACTTTGGGAGGCCGAGGCAGGCAGATTACTTGAGGTCAGGAGTTCAAGGCCAGCCTGGCCAACATGGTGAAACCCTGTCTCTGCTGAAATACAAAGTTAGCAGGGCATGGTGGCGGGTGCCTGTAATTCAGGCTACTCGGGAGGCTGAGGCAGTAGAATCACTTAAACCCAGGAGGTGGAAGCTGCAGAGAGCTGAGATCGCCCCACTGCACTCCATTCTGGGTGACAGAGTGAGACTCCATCTCAAAAAAATAAAAATAACAATAAAAAAGGAAAGGAAAAAAAAAGAAACTAGCAAGTGTAGATGATCATCTTAGTAAACTACTACTAATGATAGTTTGTGCAAGCTGTTTTTACTTAGCAGTTTTAAATAATAAATTATAAAGATTAGATGTGGGTGTGTGTGTGTGTGTATATATATGTATGTATAGAAAGCTCCAGTTATTTACAATGGAAAGAAAGAAACAGAAAGAAAACAAAAGCTGAAAATGCAGATTCATTTATTCAGCAAATAACATATGCTCAATATGTAGTTAGGTATTTAAGATGCAGAGGTCTGGAAGATGAATCTGATACTATCACAGATCTTTGAGAAGTCTGCCTTTGGGAGCAATGAAGATACACCAAAAAAAAAAAAAAAAAATAGAAAGAAAGAAACACGTGAATTAATGTCTACGTTGCAATGGGGTATGTTAGCAGGATGCATACAGTTTTACAGAACATGGAAGGAGGGATTCATTTTACTCTCAGAGCTTAAATGATGCCTTCACAAGAAGGAGAACATTTTATTTGAACCTTGATAACTACATGGTAGTTTGTCCCTTAGAGATGTGAGTGAATGATATTCAGATTAAAGAAAAAGCAAGTGTAAGAACCTTGGGAAGTAGTTCTTGAGGTAGGGGGTGTGTGTGTAGAATCACCTCCTAGACAACATTTTAGAAATGTATTGGCATTGGTTTTAATATAAGTGGAAGGATAGTATTGGCATTTATTCACTGACAACCTGGGGTGATAATATTTTGCATATAAAGAATTGTGACAGTTCCCATGGGACGTGTCAATGTCTTGCTGTACATTAAGGTCAATAAAAATTGACTTATATTTACCCGAGCTTATATATTTAGCATTTCACATGTGAATTCAGAGAATTTTTGCATGATTTAAATTTTACATGGTTTGAATTTTCCAGGAAGGCAACTAACTTGTAAACTAAAAGGAAACTATAATTTTTAAATTTTCGCTTTTATCAAAAGTTACTCAACATTAAAGAAAGACTAAATCACTAAGGGCAGTGGAACACTTAGCGCTTAAGTAGTTAATACAACACACTTGTATCACTGTAAGTTTGTGGCTGTTTTACTCATGGTGATTTCTATATATATATGCCTGAATTTATCTTTATTTTGGTTCTATGTATTTACATATTGATGATTTTATATTTATTACAAATTAATTTTATATTGCATATGCTTTAGATTATATTTAGGACATTATGCTGGTTATTACTAAAATTGTATTTGTAGGTTATAGTATCTATTTAATTTGTTTCAAGATAATAGTGTTTTTAAAATGTTTTAAAAAGTTGATTACCACTAACTAGGACATTTACAAACCTCAGTATAATTTAAAAAATTATAGTTGAAGGTGACACAGTATATTGGTAAGAAGAGATTTAAAATAGCAGATAAATAAAAATTAAAAGGTAGGTACCATGAACTGTTTTTGCCCCCCAATTTCATAAATTGCAATTCTAATCCCCAGTGTGATGGTGTTGGAGATGGAGTCTTTGGGATATACAGTCATACTTCACGTAACAGCTTGTTCATAATAGTTGACACTTGCTAGTGTTTACACCATACAACCCTGAATGTGCCTGATCTCATAACAGTTGATACTGGTTTTCTTTGAAATGCGATAGACTACATTACAGATAATAGACTAGTTAGCCCAGAAACAACTATCTGTATGGAAGAAATGTTGATGCATAGTAGAACTGGCAAGCCATACTGGAGATGAAAGGAAGGGTTTTACAATAAATGGAGGTAAAGTATACTTATATATATAAAAATGAAATAAATCCCCTACTTCACATCATATGCAAAATAAGCACATTTCACACTGGGTATATAATTGTATAGTCAAAATGGAGCTTCAAAGAAAAAATATTGGTGAATGTCTTTCTGTTAAGTGTAAATTAGTTTTTTTGAGCAACATAGAAACCCTGCTGACTCTAAAAAAAATTGATAAATGGGCTTACATATAAAATAATTAAAGACACTTTGAGTAAAGTCAACATTTTTGATCATGGAGAAAACTATTATAATGGAAGTTAAAAGTCCAGTGAATAAATTTTATAATAGACAAGACATCTGAAGAGACAAGGAATAATCTGAAAGAAAAGTCAGATGAAATATTTGACTTAAGTATAGAGAAAAGTAAAGAGTATGAATGAAGAAACAATGTTTGAAGAGAAAATCACTGAAATTCAAGATGCATGAGAACCCAAATTAGGATAAATGCAAAGAAAACTACTCTTAGACATATCATAGGAAAACTACTTGAAACCAAAAATGAATAGAAAGAGTTTAGGAAAGCTAAGGAATGACATTATTACTTGCAATGGGACTAAAATTAGAATGATTATGTATTTAATTTAAAAGAACACAGCAGCACGTGGTGGCAAACACCTGTAATCCCAGCACTTTGGGAGGCCAAGGCAGGCGGATCACCTGAGGTCAGGAGTTTGAGACCAGCCTGACCAACATGGAGAACCCCCATCTCTACTAAAAATACAAAAAAAAAAAAAAAAAAAAATTAGCTAGGAGTGGTGGCGCATACCTGTAATCCCAGCTACCCGGAAGGCTAAGGCAGGAGAATAACTTGACCCCAGGAGATAGAGGTTGGGGTGAGCCGAGATCACGCCATTGCACTCCAGTCTAGGCAACAAGAGCAAGACTCCATCTCAAAAAAACAAGACAAAACACAACCCTAAAGACAATGAAGTGGTATCTTGAAGTACTAAAAACAAACCTTTGCCAACCATGAATTCTGTGGCTGTCATAAATATCTTGCAAGAAGAAAAGCGAAGTAAAGGCATTTTCAGGGGAAGAAAAAAGAGTGACTTTACAAATATTGACTGCATAAACCAACAATCCAACAACAGCAAGAATGATGACAATAATAATGTCTTGTTAGATTTGGAAATCTATAGAATCAAAATACATAGCAAAAAATAGCAAGTAATTTAAGAAGGAGGTAATAGTACTTAAAATAATCCATAGTCTTTACATGGAAAGAAATAGGAGTTCTTGTTTCAATTATACTTTGGTAAGTTAAGAAGGATTTACTTTTATATGTCTAATTGGTGATTGACTAAAATAGTCAAGAATCTAATAATAATGGAGACATATTCTGAGAAATGCATTGTTAGGTGATTTTGTAATTATGTAAACATCGTAGTAGGCTACAAGCCTGTACAGTATGTTACTGTACTGAATTCTTCAGTGATTGCAGCACAATATAATTATTTGTATATATAAACCTATCTAAACATAGAAAAGGACAGTAAAAATATGGTATTAGCATCTTATGGGACTCTTATTTCTGTGGTCTTTAGTAAACTGAAATGTCATCATGTGATGCAAGACTATAATTATGTCATTATTGTGGAGACTTTATGATGAAATTAATGCCCTTATAAGGAAGAGAGATAGGATAGTTTAATTCTCTCTTCATCTCTCTTCTCTCTCTCTCTCTCTCTGTTTTACTATCTCCTCTTTTTCCTTTTCCTAGTCAAGCTTTGTTAGTACCTTTGTGCTGCTATATCAACATATTTGAGACTGGGTAGTGTATGAATAATACAAATCTCTTTCTCATGTTTCTGGTGGCTAGAAAGTACAAGGTCAAGAAGCTGACAGGATTGGTGTCTGGTGAATGTTGCTCCATGCTCCCAAGATGGCACCTTGTTGCTACATCTTATGGAAAGAAGATATCCTGTGTCTTCACATAATGAAAGAGATGGAAGGGCAAGGAAGAACTCCCCTTAAACTTCAGCCATTGTATAAAGGCTCTAATTCCATTTATAGGAGTAAAGCCCTCATGAAGTAGTCACCTCCCAAAGGTGCACCTAGTTGCAATGAAGATTAAGTTTCAACATGAATTTCTGAGGGGACGCCATCACTCAAATCACAGAAAATGTGAAGAGACAAGGAGATGGCTGTCAGCAAATCGAGAAGAGCACCCTCACCAGACACGGAATCTGCCTTGATATTGGACTTCCTGGTCTCCAGCACTATGAGAAAAAATGTTTGTTTTATTAACCACCTAGTCTCTGGTATTCTGTTATAGCCGCCCAAGCTGGCTAAGACAGTAGGGAATATGGAAGCCTCACTGAAACAAAGAATACTGACTCCAGATCGATTTAAGGTCTATTAGACTCCAATAAAAAGGAAGGACGGGGTTACCTTGATTTTTACTCTTTTATGCTTATAATGCTGCTGACTAGTTAACAAGCATTTGGCTCTGTGGCCATAGCTAAACCTTAAAGCTCAAACCAATCATGATACAAGAAACAGATGCAAAGTCCTGCTACCTTGTGTCTTGCAAAACTCATGGCAGTAGATCTAGGTGGAATCTAAATCCAACCTGAAACCTTCAGAGGAAAGCTATCAGGTTTTTCAGTTCAGCTTTTATTCAGGATGTTCATATGTCCAGGTAATGACCATATGTCCAGGTAATGTTAGGATTTTACTATTATAAAAGAAAGGGAAAATGAATATTACATAACCAATAGCTGTCTCTGCCACACTGAGCATGTAACAGAAATTTGAGATGCAGTTTCTATTAAAAGATTATAGAGGCCATATATATTATGTTAATGACTATGCATGCACATGTGTGTGTGTATTATTCCCATCTCATAACCAGGAGAAAACTAATTTGGCATTCAGAAAATAATAAGCCATAATTGGTCATTTACATTTCCATTATCTATTTTTTTAAAGCAGGAAAGTGATGATACACACAATGTTAATGCTAGTGACAGCTGTGATCATAATCGATAGTAGAAAGAGAGAAGAAATCCTTTAGTATAAACTTCTGATTCTAACCGCATAGCAGAGAAATAACTTATTTTACAAGTGATATCTCATTGTTTATTTCATAAAAATGCATGACCATTGTTATATAGTATTTTCTGATTACAAAGGTGATATCACAAGCAAACTATGAACACTGGAGGTAAATGAAGGCATTTTATTTTATTTCATTTTATTTATTTAATAATGATGTTTATCTGTGGTTGTAAGTGCCTAGGCATCTTTACTGTAGCTTTGATCAATTGTAGTTTCTTTGTAAATTAAGAACTAATTAAAATTAACAGTTGGAATTATTTAATGTTAATATTTACTGTAATGTTTTATATATTGTAAGAAATATATGCTATAACACAATCCTTCAACTTACACAAATACCAAGTTTTAAAACATTTATTTAAAAATAAATTTTGACCATTATCAATAACTCTTTATCCTACCTTCCCTAACTGTAAATTAGCTCTGTATTCAGCGTTCTTTATATTTTGCTCCATCTTTATTTATTAAACTTTTTTTAATTTTTACTTTTTTATTTTTATTTTAAGTTCCAGGGTACATGTTCAGGATGTGCAAGTATGTTACACAGGTAAACATGTGCCATGGTGCTTTGCTGCACCGCACCTATCGACCCATCACCTAGGTATTAAGTTCAGCATGCATTAGCTATTTTTCCTAATGATCTCCCTCCCCCAATCCCACCACCTAACAGGCCCCAGTGTGTGTTTTTCCCCTCCCTGTGTAGATATGTTCTCATTATTCAATATGCAGTGTTTGGTTTTCTGTTCCTGTGTTAGTTTGCAGAGGATAAAGGCTTCCAGCTCCATCCATGTCCCTGCAAAGGACATGATCTCACTCCTTTCTATGGCTGCATAGTATTCCATGGTGTATATGTCGACATTTTATTTATCCAGTCTATCATTGATGGGCATTTGCATTGATAATGAAGACAATTTAAAAGCTTTTGATAGGATAAGATAAATTTATATGACAAAGTTTTTCTAATTTACAATCTAAATCATACAGATTGTTCATTCCCATCCTCCATTTCCTAAATGGGTATTGATATTTCTATTGATACTTTCCAATCTCACAGGTAAAATGGTTTATTGTGGTTTTATGTCTACTCTTTTATTAATAGTAAGGGAAAATGTATTTCTAATGTTTAATGGTTGTAGCTATCTCATTCTTTGTAAATATGGGTTTAATGCCCATATTATATTCTGCCTATTCACCATAATGTCTTTGTTCCACATCTAGTTCATAGAATTTTTTCCTGTTTTGTTGTCTTTTATCTTATTATATGGTGATTTTACTTCATAGACTTTTTTCCCTCTTCTAAATTTTATGTTCAATTACCTTTCCTTATGGAAGAGATCTGTGATTTTCAAAAATATTTTAAGCTCTCTCTAATCTTTGTAAATTGAAATTTTGCTGTTAATACCTGCGAATTCAGCAATAGATCATTTAGCTTCAGGTCGTATACTGTTCAACATTATCTATTTTCATTTAGTTTTTCTCTAATATTAATATTGAAGGATATGGAAGGTCTTGATAAGGAAAATCATTCATTTATTTGCAAAATAATTTTGTAATGAATGAGTGAATGAATGAAAATCAATAGATGTTAGAATACAATAATTAAATGTAAAATTAATTTGGTTTTCAATACCTTGGTACTTTGACACAGTAGTTAGCTAATGAAGTCTGACAACGAATTATGTAAGAAAATATTTATTAATGATTCATACGTTCTCTGATATGAAAGATAAACCCATCCCATTTGTAGTTACCTAGTGATGTATATGTAGGCACTTGATTTGCAATAATCAATTTGAATTAAAAATAAAAAAGTAGAATGTGTTCATATACTTGAAGAAATATAATTGCAGTCATCCCTTGGTATCCATGGAAAATTGGTTCCAGTATATCACTTGGATACCAAAATCTGTGGTATTGATATAAGTCATTGACATAAAATGACAGCGTTTGCATAAAACCTACACACATCTTCCCATATGCTCTAAATTATCTTGATTACCTATAAAATTTAATGCTAAATATATGGTTGTTATACTGAATTGTTTATGGAATAATGACAAGAAAATGCCTGTACGTGTTCGGTACAAGTGCAATTTATTTAAAAAAATTTTTAGTCTGTGATTGGTTGAATCCACAAATGCAGAACCCATGAATATGGAGGCACAATTGTTTGAGTCACAGAAAATATGATTTTCTTGCTATTCAGAACAAGAAATCCCAAATAATTTACATATGAAGGCTCCTTTCAAACACGTCTCTCAAATATAATCTAAGAGGTTTACTCAAACTTCAGTTTATATCATTGCGAAAAAAAGTCATATTACAGAAATAAATGTCTTACTTCACAATAAGAGAGCTTGAAAAGATGAGCAAATACTGGTATTAATCTTGGAAAATCACAACTGATCATGGAAATTTTAATTGATTAGATTTATCATCTAGATTATTAATAAGTCTAAATAGTGTTGCTGATTGCATGATTTTTGGTTGTTGCAGAATTGGTAATTTAAATTATCTAATGCGGTTTTTAGAAAAAGGACTTGATCTTTAAGCCTGTGCATATAATGCTTGCAGAAAAATGATATAATATCCAAATGTAGTAAATATTCAGTTCATGGAAATATTTTTGGCACACTGAAATTTATAAGGGAAAATTTTATTTAATTACTTTTTTAAAAGGCTTCCCTTCAAAACAATACTTTCTTTCTTATTTTCCTTTTGTTTAAATCATAGAAACCAAGGAGTACTTATTTTGTCTAAGGAAGATGAATCAGGAAAATATTATGCTTACAACTTGCTACACTACACAGAGGAGCAGGAAGCAATGGCCTTGACATGTGTTTTACATTCTGACCTTGTATCCAAAGTAACAATGTTTTGACAGGACACATGCCCTGCTGGAGAAGAGATTGCCACACTTCTTTCTGTAGAGGTGATGGGATTGAATACTTAGAAGTAAAACAATTCCTAAGCATTCTTAGCTGGATGTTAATACGTATTTGCATCTTAGATTCATTTAACTTTAATATATTTATTTGATGCAAATTAAATCCACCTTTCTATTTTGCCTAGTGGTCTAACAATATCCTCCCCAAGATATAGAAAACAATGTTGCTCGGTGTTACCATCACGGTGTCCTTGAGGCATTTCATTTCAATACATGCAGAGGGAGGAATAATCAAAGACAGTGAAACAGCAAAGAGTAACAGCCTAGAAAAAAGCCAAGCTACTTTAAGAATCTTAAATGAGACACATCTAATAATGAGATGACTGCAAAATATACCATTCTGTAAAATATTACCACCTGACTTGACCTCTGTTAATGTGTAAGATGGCAAATTAAAGCAACTTTACGTGTGGTTCTGTTAAAGCCCACTGCTGATTCAGGTATTACCAAATGTGATTTCTTACAGCATTCAAATGCCTAAAATCCACATATAAACTCCCAGTGGCAACATGAAAGAGAGGACTTTTATTGCATTAGCTGTTGAGAACCCGGTTACTATTAATACAACCTTTAGGTAACTACTCTACTGAAACAGAGATTTTGTAATTATAATGTTTTTCTATATAGCCACATGGAAGGGGATGGACAAATTGACGAGTATATTCTAATCAGAACTAATATTCTACATTTGCTTTCTATTTTATACTATACAATTCAGTACATCTACTAGTTTAAAGGACAAAAATAAATATGCATTAAAATATATTTGTGTAATTTGGATAAGCAAGATGGAGGTAGTATAATTGTAGAGAAAAATATGTATGATATTGCCTCCTTAAAATACAAATGCATGTAGTGAGGCATTTATTCACTCATTTCGGATGAAAATTTGGATAGTGCTTTGAGTTTTCTGGAGAGGCTTAAGTAATTTAAAAATGGTCATATGGTTACTATGAGTTGCAAAATATATTGTACAATGAAACCTGATTTTATAATATTTCTAAAAAATGTTCGAGGTTAATTTCTAATTTACTACTTTGTCTCATCCATTTCACAGGCATGTATAAAACCATAATGTTATTGGGTAAAAGTGCATCTTTGCCAGTCAGGATCTCCGGGGTCATTTATATAGTTTTCCAAAGTAAACTGTGCATAAATTAAGACATTTTTCATACAAAGTGCATTGAATAAAAATTTACTCTGTGCCAATGTAGAAGACACTGGCTGAGACTTAAGCATAAAAGATAAAATAGAAGCAATTTTCCCCAAAGACAGCAGTACAGATGAAGATATAAGATATGAACTCCAGGCTGGGCACCGTGGCTCACGCCTGTAATCCCAGTACTTTGGGAGTCTGAGGCAGGTGGATCAACTGAGGTTAGTAGTTGAAGACCAGCTTGGCCAACATGGTGAAACCCTATCTCTAGAAAAAATACAAAAATTAGCCAGGCATGGTGGTGCACACCTGTAATTTCAGCTACTTGGGAGGCTGAGACAGGAGAATTGCCTGCTACTCAGGAGGCTGAGACAAGAGAATCGCTTGAACCCAGGAGGCGAGGGTTGCAGTGAGCCAAGATTGTGCCACCGCACTCCAGCCTGAGCAACAGACCAAGACACTGTCTCAAAAAAAAAGATTAAAAAAATACCCCAATAAATAAACAGAATATTCATCCTCTTCTCTTGTTAATTAACATAATAAATATTTAGAAGATAAATAAAGATACAGAAGCTCTGAAAAGCACTCAACTTATCTGATCCAACTGATATTTATGGAAGACTCTACCCAACAAAAGCAGGAAACACATTTTTCTCAAATGCATGTGAAACATTCACTAAAATAGACCATATTGTGGCTATTTTTTTAAAAAGCCTTAGCAATTTTTTTTTTTTTTTTCCCCCAGAGACAGGGTCTCCTGTTACCCAGGCAGAATATAGTCATACAATCAGAGCTCACTGTAACCTTGAACTCCTAGGCTCAAGCAATCGTCCAGGTGCACACAACTACACCTGGCTAATTTTTTTCTTTCTTTTCTTTTCTTTTTTTTTTTTTTTTTTTTTTTTTTTTGTACATATGGGGTCTCACTATGCTGCCTAGGCTGGTCTCAAACTCCTGGACTCAAGTGATCCTCCCACCTTGGCATCCCAAAGTGCTGGGATTATAGGCATGAGCCACCATGCCTGCCAATATTTTTTAAAGAAGATATTTTTCTGCTACTTATTTCTAGTTCTATTATAGCTACAAAGTATGTTTTGAGACTACAATATGTTTTGTGACTATAATAGAACTAGAAATAAGCAGCTGGAAACCATCATTCTCAGCAAACTATCGCAAGAACAGAAAACCAAACACCGCATGTTCTCACTCATAGGTGGGAATTGAACAATGAGATCACTTGGACACAGAAAGGGGAACATCACACACTGGTGCCTATTGTGGGGAGGAGGGAGGGGGGAGGGATAGCATTAGGAGAAATACCTAATGTAATTGATGAGTTAATGGGTGCAGCATACCAACATGGCACATGTATACATATGTAACAAACCTGCACGTTGTGCATATGTACCCTAGAACTTAAAGTATAAAAAAAAAAAAAAAGAAAGAAATAAGTAGCCAAAAAATATCTGGAAAATCCTCAATTATTGGGAAACTAAGCTACACATAGATTTAAAAATCTCATGGATCAGAGAGGGTGTCTCAAGGAAGGCTTAACATATCTTTATCAAAATGAAAGTGAAAATACAGCATCAAAATGTGTGGGATGCATCTAAAACAATTCTTAAAGTAACATAATATAGTTATTACATTAAAGAAGAAAGATCTGAAATAAATAATACAAGATTTCACCTTACGCATTATGAGAAAGAAGATAGATTATAAGGTTAAACATAATTGTGGCACAAATAAGAAAATAATAAAGTGTAGTATTGGCAGTGAAAAAAATAGACAAATAGGCCAATGGAACAGAACACAATACAGACTCCAGACATCAATCCATAAAAACCCATCAAATTACTGACAAAGGGTAAAGGCATTTCAAAGGATAAAGGATAGTTATTCCAACAGATACTTTTGGAACAACTGGACTTCATCTTTAAGAAAAGTGAATCTAGACACAGATTATATGCCTTTCACAAAAATTAACTCAAAATGTGTCACAGAACTAAACTTAAAACACAAACCTGTAACATTTCTAGAAGATGATAGATTTTCTTAGAAGAAAATCTATATGACCTTAGGTTTGTTGATGAGTTTTTAGATGTAACATCAAAACATGATCATGAAAGAAGAAAATGATTTTGTTCTTGTTTAAAATTAAAAATTTCTGCTCTGTGAAAAACACTATCCAGAGAACAAAAAGACAAGTCAATATTTTCCAAGACCGGGAGAAAATATTTGCAAAATTCAGAGCTAATAAAAGACTTGTCTCCACAATTTACAAAAAAAGGCAACAATGAGAAAACAAGCAATCTAATGTATAAATGGACAAAAGATCGTAGCAGAAACCTTACCAGAGAAGATAAACAGGTGGCAAATAAGCATATAAAAATGCTCAACATCATATGTCATTAAGAACTTTCAAATCAAAACAATGATATACCATATTAAAATGGCTAAAATTCAACAAAGTTGAAAATAAAGAAAGCTGATGAAAATAAAGAGCAGGAATTCTCATTCATTGCTGGTGGGAATTCAAAATGGTACAGCCACTTTAGGTGACAGTCTAGACATTTTCTTACAAAACTAAAATTGTCTTACCTTATAATCTATCAATTGTGTTCCTAAGTATTTACCCAGGTGAGTCGAAAACATACATCTATACAAAATCCTGCACATGAATATTTATAGCAGTTTTATTCATAAATGCCCAAAATTGGAAGAAATCAAATGTTCTTCAACAGGCAAACTGATTTAAAACTCTATAATATATTCATACAATAAAATATTACTCAGCAATAAAAAGAAATGAGCTACTGAGCTACACAAGACATGGAGGAATCTTAAGTGGCTATTGCTAGGTGAAATAAGCCAGTCTGAAATACATACGGGAGGATTCAAAATATCTAAAATTCTGGAAAATATGAAAACCATATTGATGCTAAAAATGTCAGTGTTTTCTGAGTTGGAGGGGGAGATACGGAGAAAAGGATGAGTAGTTGAAGTACAGGTGATTTTAGGGTGGGGTAACTATTCTATATGATACTGTAATGGAAGATACATGACATTACGTATTTGTCAAAATCCATGCATTTATACAACACAAAATGTAAATATTAATGTAAACTATGGTTTTCATTAATAATAATAATGTATCAGTATTAGTTAATCAATTTTGGCAAATTTATCCTGTGAAAGACAATAATAGCGGAAACATTGTGTACAGAGGTTATATAGAAATCATCTTTATAATCTACTCAATTTCTGTAAAACTAATGTTGTTCTATTAATTTTCTTAAAAATCAGAAAAAAATTCAATGACATTGAAAAGAGAAGAAAAACTACTATAGGACAGCAAGAAAATGCAAAGTTGGTTCCTTGAAAAATAAAAGTAATATTGACAAGTCTGTCAGCAATTCTGACCAATATAAAGGAAATATAAATACAAAAGAATATATAAAAATTCAGACTATGTAAAACAGTAAGGAGAGCAGGAAGGCTCTCTTACAGACCCCACAGACACTGAGTATAACAAGATAATATATCAAAACATCAAACGCCCATAATTTTGACAATTTAATTGAAATGGACTAAATTCTTGAAACAAATAAATTCTCATAGCTCATTCAGGTTGAAATGCATAACCTGAATAATCTCATACGTCTTAGACAAATTTAATTTAAAGTTAAATACCTTCTACCAGAGAAAATACTATTAATAGCTGAAATATCTGGGCTTAAAATGTCTAGCAAACATTTAAGAATAAAATAATATTAATTCTACAAATCTTTTCCAGAAAATAGGTGAGACAAGGATAATTTTCAGCTCATTTAATGAGATCAGAATTACTCTTATGCCAAAGCCATACAAATATATTTCTAGGAGAAAGTGACCCAGATATGTAGTTTTCTGGGTCAAACTACCAACAAAAGGCAGCCCAAATAGACTCATTTCTCACCCAGATTTTACAAGAGTCCATCTGAAAACACCAGCAAACTTCACATTACAAACAAGGGGAGTCAATGAGCCCCACTAATAATAAGCAGTCACGGGAAGCACTCTTTTTCCCTACTTAGTCAAAGACTCTATGACCTAAGGAAAGATGCTGCACCAGCAAGAGGGGCCCTGATAAAACAAGCTCCTGGCCCAGGCAGTCTCTTTGGTTCCATTGGCTTGTGTCCCCTGGCTCTCCAGGAGACACTGGTAGCTGGATAGCACCAGCAAAGAGGATCCAGACACAATAAGCAACTTAGCCCAGAAAGTCTTTTTGTCCATGTGAGCTTAAGACTCCCTCTCTTGCTTAGAGACACTGGAAAGACTGAAGGACATTGGCAAAGAAATCACTCAGAGATCACAAGCAGAACAACAAGGGAAACTTCTCTGAGCCTAAGAAGCCCCTGCCCTGATCAAAGCTGTCAGGGTGGTGAAGGGACACCACATAGAAACGTGCTAAAACAAGAACCTCATCGTTCCAGTCAGGCTGCGACTCTTCTGCCTGTGGTAGAGATGCCAGACAGCCCATCCTATAAAAACTTCTTTTGCCAAGTCAGGCAGCACAAGCAGGGACAGGTAGGAACCTCTGTAAAACAAAGTAGGCCACAATATCACTGAAATGGCTTTAAAAATTAAAATTCTATCAGAACCACAGATACAAATGTACGCCTGTACCTGTGTGCTAAATCTAAAGAGTCATGCCTGCTAAAAAGAAAAAAAAAAAAAAAAAAAACCCTGCAAGAATCAATTACAAAATTTCTTCAAAATATAAAAAAAAAATGTCAGCAAAGAAATAGGTAGTAGTTATATGAAAGACCTAGATAGAAATTACAGAATAGCAGAAACAAAATAGACTGAAAACATCAGCAGAGTCTAAGGGGTTTGGGGGATTGTACCTAATAATTTGGCATGTATATTATCAGATTTCCCAAAGACTAGGAGAGAGTAGGGATGAAAACATATTCAAAGTAATAATAGTTGAAAATTTCCCAAATTCAATGAAAGACACAAACCTACAGATTCAAGAAGTAGAATGTCAAATGAGATAAATTCTAAGAAATCCATGCCAAGTCACATAATAATTAAACCTTTGAAAACCAAATACAAATTAAAAATCTTGATGGCAACCAGGGAGAAACAATGCATTACCTAGAGAGGACCACTAAATCAAATGACAGTGCCTATCCAAAATCGTGGAGTCCAGAACAAGAGGCACTATATTTTTCAAGAGAAAAAACAACCCTATCAATTGTGAATTCTACATCTTCAAAAACGCTCCTCTTTGAATAAAAGTAAAATAGACATTCACATATGAAGAAAAACTTAAATATGTGTAGCTAGCAAACCTACTTTTAAGGATTAGCTCAAGGAAGTTACTCATAAAGACAGGACACGATGAGAGAAAAACTCTTAAAGTATCAGAAAAGAAAAACAACAGTAAAAGCAGAAATGTGGGTGTATAAAATAGATTTTTTTCCCTTAATATTTTAAATCACATTTAATGATTGAAACAAAAATTATACTACCATCTAATACTCAAGACAATAATATTTGAAAGTGGGAAATGTACATTAAATGGGATTAGAGATGTAAATTGAACCAAAAAGGACCTAGATGGAAGTGAGATTTTCATTAGTTGATATTATTAGTTTGTGATGTGTCACAGTTTTAATTATAATATCCAGAGTAAGTACCACTAAAACTATACGAAGAGATAAACTCAAAGACACTATAAATAAATCAAGAGAAACAAAGGAACTAGAAACAGAGGAACCAAACAGCCAGCAAATAATACAATAAGCGACTTAAGTGCTAACATTTCAATAATTACCTTAAATGGAAATAGTCTAAATATACCAATCAAAAGAAAGAAATTGGAATAAAATACACACCCCCACACAAATACAATAATACATTGCTTAAAAGTATGTTCCTTCAAATTGACTCCAGCTATTAAAAGGGTGTCAAGAGAATACTATAGTTAACTTTATGTTTACATACTTATGTGTTAAGTTAGGAGTAAACCAATTACTCAAAACCACAAACTCTTAAAACTCAATCAAGATGGAATAGCTAATCCAGGTGGTTCTCTAATCATTAAAAGAATTAAGTTTTAATTAGAATATTCTAAAAGGAAATCTAGATAGTTTCCTGTTTTATCACTGTAGCAGTGTAAAAACTTTTAAAACAGTATTAACACCAATACCCTGAAAGAAATAATACAGAGAGCTCCCATATACACATTTCATATACACACTGTAGTACAAAGTCACAACAAGACTATTGACGTAATAAAATCAACAGATCTTATTCACATTTTCCCAGTTTAGCTACTACTCCCTTGTATGTGTATGTACATTTAGTTCTGTAGAACAGAGTAAGTATCCTTCACTGGGTAAATGTAAATATTTTTCAACACATGTAAGAAAAGGAACAGTTCCCAATTCATTTTAGGACATCAGCATTGTCATGATTCTAAAACCATAGAGAGTACCATAAAAAATAAAATCAAGAAAAACTATAGAACAATATGTCTCATAAACATAGAAGTAAATATCCTCAAATATAATGGAAAATCAAATCAAGCAATGTACAAAAGGAATTATGAACCATGAACAAAGTGTAGTTTATTGCAAGGATGCCAGACTGATTCAAAATTCAAAAATCAGTCAGTATAATCACCATATCAAATGTTTAGAAAAGAAATGTTGTGTGAAAATATCAACTGATACATGAAAAGCATTTTTTAAAATTCAACATCCATTCTGAACAAAACGTCTCTAAGTTAGAATTAGTAGGGAATTATTTCAACTTGATAATTAGCATCTAGAAAAGCTACGGCTATTAACATAATTAAAGGTCAAAGATGGAGTGTGCCCCCCAAATCAAGAACAATGCAAGGATGTTTGCTCTCATCACTATTATTCAAAATAGTACTTATACAACATAAAGTGATTATAGTCACTGCAATAAGGCAAGAAAAATAATTAGAAAGGTGTAAAGGTTGGAAACAAACTGGTATAATCAATATCACGGTTGCGATATAGAAAATCTGAAGGAATCTACAAAAGCCTAATAGAACCAATAAGTGAGTTCATCAGGGTTGCTGATTACAAAAGCAACAAAGAAACATTAATTGCATTTTGTGTAAACGATTATATAAAAAGTTTTAAAAATGTCATTCATAATATTTCAAAAGAAATGAAATATCTCAAGCATATACTTTAAAATGTTTGCACAAATTTTATATGCTGAATGTTAACAAATATAGATGAAATAAATCAAATAAGATTGAATAAATGAAGAGACATACTGTATTCATATATTGGAAGACTCAACAAAGTACAGGTGTCATTTTTTCTCAGTGTTCTATAAGCATAATACTATTTCTATCAAGATCTCATCCAGTTTCTTGTACAAATAGATAAGCTTATCATACTATCTAGCATTGCTGAAACAGCCTTGACAAAAAAAAATAAAGTATATGACACTATTCAATATTAAGCCTTATTATACAGTGACAGTAGCTAAGACTGGTGATAGATGCATAGATAGATACATAGATCAATGGAACAGAGTAGAGTACCTAAAATTAGACCTACACAAATAAGCGCCTCTTATTTTTCACAAATTTTCAAAAGAAATTCAGTTCATTAGAGGAAGAAAACCCTTTTCAACAACAGGTGCTGGAGCTGGAGCAATGAGACATCCATACAAAAAATAAGAAAGAAAGAAAGAAAAAAGAACATCAGTCTAAACCTTACTTATACCTCATACAAAAAAAAACTAAAAGTTGATATTGGACAGTTTCTTAATAAACTAAACAAGCAAATTCCATGTAACCAGAACTTATACTCTTTAGCATTTTCAAAAGAAAATTATGCTCAAAAAATTTGTAAATAAATGTTCATACTAGATTAATTTGTGAGAGCTAATAACTGAGAATGGACCAATATCCTTCATTGGGTAAATGCTTAAACAAACAGTGGTACATACATACCATGAAATATCAGTAATAAAAAAGAAATATATGACTAATATGTTCAACACTTGGATGAAACTGCAGAAAATTATGCTGAATGATTTTTAAAATCCCAGTGGTATACATACTCTTATGATTCCATCTATATGGCATTTCGAAATGATATTATTTTTAAAATAGAGAACAACTGAGAGGTTGTTGGGGTGAGGAACAGAGGTGGGACCACAGAAGAGGATGTAGCTATAAAAGACTAACACAAGAGATCCTTGTGATGATGCAGCTTTTCAGAATCTTCATCAAAATGGTGGTTGGACAAAAATACGCAAGTGATCAACTACAGAACCAAATCTACAGACACATGAAAATAATAAATAAATAGTAGTAAAACTGGGATGGTGTGAATAAGAACTGTGAATTTGATTACCCTTAATATTCTGGTTGTGACTTTTTACTATAGTTTTACAAAATAATGCCACTCTGGAAAATATGCATATGGGAGCTCTTTGTGTTACCTCTTACTACTGCCTGTGAATTTCTACTTATCTCAATAAAAATCCCCATATTCAGTTGGTTGTGATGCTGTATACTTAACAACAACAAAAAAGAAAAGAACAAAAAAGTCCTGATGAATGAAATCAAAGAGCTAAATAAATGAAGAGGTACTCTATGGGTAGAGATTGGATCAATCGATATTATTAAAATGTCAATTCTCCAAAATTTAAACAAATCAGTCAAAATCCCAGAAGGGTTTCTTTCAGATATCATCAAGTTAATTTAAAACATACATGAAGATAAAAAGGATCTAGAAGAGCCAAAATAATTTTCAAATAAGTTACAGTAGTCAACAGAGTGTGCCCACACAAATACAGTAAGTGACTTTTAACAAAGGTACAAAGGCAGCTCAATAGAGAATGAAGAGTCTTGAAGAAATCATAGTGGAACAAATGGATGTCCACATGTAAAACCACATGAACCTTGACACATACCTCACAGTTCAAAGGAAAGAAAACACAAAACTCAAAGTGGGTCATAGACTCTAATAAAAAGTATAAAAATATAAGATATATTTATAGAAGAAAATATAGGAGAAACCCTATGTGACCTTAGATTAAGCAAGAGTCTTTAAGTATGGCACCGACAGCACAATTCTGAAAAGAAAAATATTGATATATTTGAGTCTAGCAAAATCAAAACTTGTGCTTTGCCAAAGACACTCTTAATAGAATGAAAAGGTAAGCCACAGACTGAGATATACATATTGGGAAATTATAACTTTCCTGGATTTATACCAGGAAAATATAAACTTTTAAAACTCATAAGAAAAAAAAAAACTGGGCAAAACGTCTGAATAGACTTTTTGTTAAAGATGACATACAGAAGATAAGTGATGTACAAAAGAAGTTCAACATCATTAGTCATTAGAGTCATCAAATAAAATCTCAAGAAATCTCTGAATCATCTAAGTATTTTCTCATTCTCTTTCTCTCTTCTTTCTTAACTCTCACCTTACTGTTCTTTTTTCTTTTTTAATGTTATGAAGAGACATAAATTATACTTTTAAGCAAATAGTAGTTACAAATCGTTAAACCAAAAGCAATAAGCACAGTGTTCCTTGCTTGGCAGATTGTTTTTGTAACATTTTTTGGTGACTATTTATTCAGGAAGCTGTATGAGAAAACATTCAATGCACATACACTTTTTGTGGTGTCTTAGCTTGAAAAATTCACTTATATTGAGAAAATAAATAGCAAACAGAAATTATGAGAATTTGCTATAAATTTCCACCAGTAACATTAAAGAGGATATTTATATCATATAAGGCAAAGTCCGAAAATAGTATATATAGCAAATAGGGCCAAATAGAGTAGCAAAACAAGATGTATTGAGTACATTAAATTAAATTATATATGTATATAAATAGTGCTTAATTATTATGTACACATATAAATGTATGTCTATATAGAAAGATGGAAATATATATTTATAAATGGATAGGTGTACATATACACATTTATATAGAGTTCTGGTATATTAAATTGCCTTTAGAATTCATGATATAATTTTATATTTTAGTTTATATTTTGTGTTACTGAATATCTTGACTATTCAAAACAAATGTATATACGTGTTTAACATATTAAAAATAATCAAATGCCTATTTCTGTTTTATGTACTTTTAAGCTGCAAAATATTTTGCACCTTTGTTATATTCTTATGTTAACTTCATTTATTTTTCACTATATATCTATTTATTATTTGCGGTGTCATACACTGATAGTATTTCACACATGTGATTTATCTTAAATGGTTTTTACTATCCAAAATAATTCTAGGTCTGAGGTAAAATGACCCTCTTTGATTCCTCCAGCACACTGCATTTCATAAACTATATGATATAGTTCTGTTGCTGTGATATACCAGCTCATCAATCTTAAGAAAGTATGAGTTACGATGAACTTAGAGTTCTTTAAGTCAAAACATGTAATTATTTTTATACAGCAGATAAAGCATAATGTAGGGGTAGAAGAGGTGACTCATTGGAGACCATAGCCACTCTGCATATATGCTGCTCCCAGCATCTAAACACTTTCTTTTCTTCCCTTAGTTCTTCCTACTCTCTCCCACGCAACAATCAGTGTTGATCTTCAAGCACTGATCTTCAGAATTCCTTCACTGTTAGCCATTTGCTTTCAAATAATGGTGTTTAATTGTGGGAAAGTTAAAAAAAAAAGTACTTGTGGTGGTTAATTGTAGGTGTCAATCTGACTAGATTAAGAAATAGCCAGATAACTGGTAAAGTGTTATTTAGGGGCGTGTCTGTGAGGGCACTTCCAGAAGAGATTTTGTGTAAGTATGAGTGGAGTAAGTAGGGACTGTCTGCCCTCAATGTGGTTGGGTACCATTCAATGACTGTAGACCCCAGAAGCAGCAAAAACAGAGGAAAGGTGAACTGTGCTCTCTGTATCTCCTGGAGCTTGGATACACTCTTCTCCTACCCTTGAACATCAGAGCTCTAGGTTCTTTGGCCTTTGGACTCCAGGATCTATATTAGTGCCCTGCCAGGTTCTCAGGCGTTCAGCCTTAAACTGAGCCATGCTACCGGCAACCCAGGGTCTCTGGCTTGCAGATGGCCTGTAGTCGAAGTTCTCAGTCTCCATAATCATGTGATTAATTTCCCTAATAAATCCCGTCTCTATCTCTACATATATGTCTATCTATCTATCTATCTATCTATCTATCTATCTATCTATCTATCTACCTACCTACCTACCTGTCTGTCTGTCTGTCATCTATCTATCTGTCCATCCATGCTATTAGTTCTGTCTTTCTGGAGACCCCTGACTAATCCAGTGCTTAAGGAGAACTCTTAGAGTCAAATATGAGTTGTATTTCTGTGTCTGCTGATATTTATATAACCTTTTGCAGATTTCTTAACCCTGATTTCTGATTTTTAGTACTGAAATAAGTTCTGCAAGTTATTTTAGATAATGTATACAAAAGGATTAACACTGCCTGTCATAAAGAATAAACGGTGTCATTATATTTATGTGTTAATTTTCTTGTTATTTTGTGTTTGGTTATTGTGTCTTAAAGACAATCATTACTATTGGGGATAGTCTTGCTTTAAAATATTTATAACTAATAATAATGAGAAAGACATACGTTACTAGATATTTCCGATTTTCTAAATAAGAGTGCCCTTATTTTCTGGAAAGAAAGAGTATAGACGGTAGGTACAAAATGTACATATATGTACATTTTTAATAGCTTTCAACTATTTTGGAGAAAATATTTTTCAAATCAAAGGCATTATATCAAACCTGCCATCCTCTACTTTATATATATTAAGGAATAATGAAAAAAATGGAGAATAAACCATGTGGGAACAAACAACAAATAGGGAACTGCTTATCATTGCAGTTTTAGTAGAATCATAAATGAGAATTTTTCTTCTATTTTTAAGTTTTGGCTGAGGTCACATACTGGAGAGAAAAGCCCAATTTTTAAACACACTTAAAAAAGAGAGAGAAAGATCCATTCCCTTTCTAAAAAGCAGATAAAATAATGAATGCAAACTTTTCTCATCTTCCAACTCTTGGCACTGTAATAGTACAGTAACTTAAATGTTACTTAAAGCAAAGGGAAAAATAATTTAGATGAAATTCACAAGAGCAGAGCACAGTGGGAAAACTACACTTGCTACAATGAGAATAGAGTGTTTCACATCAATTCTTCTATGAAAAACAATTTAAAAAGCTGAGCAATTGATTGCAAATATTTCTGAATACTATCAAGGAAACAGGTATTTCCAAAGAAAGGAGAGTTTCAGAATTTGAATCAAAGAGCAAAAGAATTCCAGAGGGCAAGGCTGGTGTTTGATATTTTATTCCTGTTTGAAATATCTGTCCATCTCAAAACTGTGAGACAGATACACAGAAGTTCAGCAAACTCAACCTACACAGAGAACTGGGATGGGGGGGATCATTAAAAAAACATAAAGCTCAAAGTCAAATAAAAATGAAGTGCATTGATAATAACTGCAGACTTTCCCATTGGAACTAATGTTAAGATGAACCAAACATAGACCAGCCCTTTCAGGACTAAAGTCAGCTTCAAATGACTTCAGTTACTGAGTAGGAACATGTGATCTATAATTACTAACGCTTTTTGATGAAAGCAAAACTGCATTTTCAACAATTCTTTCTTTGAATATGCTTTCATCCCTACTCTCTCTTAGTCTCTGCAGAATCTGATAACATACATGCCAAATCTTTAGATACAATCCCCAAAATCCCTTAGACTGTGTTGATAATTTTTTCAGTCTATTTCGTCCCTGCTATTCTGCCATATCTATCTGATTCTTTCAAATAAAATAAAACAGAGAAAACCTCAAGTTGTTGGAACACATTTCTAAATAAAAAGATTTGGCTAAAAGACAATACAGAAAATAGGCAGTAGAATCACAGTTATAGCATATTCAGAAAATAAGTTTATCACATAATAAATTCAAAATAATGTTCAATACATTTAACATGAGGATATAAAATTATGAAAAAAAAATTATTAAATAGAAATTCTGGAACTTAGAATAACTGAAATTTAAAACTCAATAAATGAATTTAATAGCTGAATAGAAACAGATACAATCAAAATAAATGAATTGGAAGAAACTATTAATCTGCATTAATCCCAGATATAGTCAAAAGAATACATGAAAATTATGTCGCTCAAAAAGAGAGGAATGAGAAAATGAAGTAGAAGTTTAATTTTCAGGAGATAATTTCTGGTGATTTTTCAAAACTGAACAATGAAATCAAGTCACAGATAAGAGAAACACTATAAATTTTAAGTTAGGTAAATACCAGTTTAAACAAAACAAATCAAAACAAAAACTAGCCTAATCACAATAAAACTCTGACAACTAAACAATGTAATAACGTCTTAAAAGCAGCCAGAGACTAAAGAAAAATATTACCTTTAAAGCACAACAAAAACTCAAGAGTTAATTCCTCCCCATAAATAATAAAAGTCAGGAGACAAAGTAATAATATCTTTAATAGGCTAGAAAATAACTGCCATCCAAGAATGTACAAGAATAATAAAATAACACATAACTATCTTGGTAATACATAGAGATAATGATATAAACAAAAGGAAAAAGAAGATGGATGTTACAGGTAATTTCCAAACATGACTCTGAGCAATTCCTCCCTTCTCTGTTCCTCACACCAAGAGATGGAGGTTATTCCCCTTTTCCATGAATCAGTTGCTTTCACCAATGAAATATAGTAGAGACCACAGGTTGAAATTTCTCGCAGGCATGGTGACTCATGCCTGAAATCCCAGCACTTTGGGAGGCTGAGGCAGGTGGATCACTTGAGGTTTTGTGTTTGAGACACACTGGGCAACATGGTGAAACCACATGTCTACTAAAATACAAAAATTAGCCAGGAGTATTGGCGCACACTTTTAGTCCTAGCTACTTGGGAGGCTGAGGGAAGAGAATTGCTTGAGCCTGGGAGGTGGAGGCTGCAGTGAGCCGAGATCGCACACCTCTGAACTCCAACTTGGGCTACAGCGGAGTGAGACTCCGTCTCATCAAAAAAAAAGAAAAGAAAAGAAAAGAAAAGATCTGAGCCCAGACTAGACCTTACGAAGCTTGTCATCTTTCACTGTCATTCCTCTTGGATCAGTCACAACTGTGATGTCCTCCCCTGGAACCTAGCCACAATATTGCAGTAAGCTCCGGTCATGAGAATAAACCATTTGTAGAAAACTACAGTGTTCCACTTAAAAGCCCCCGCTGAGTTCCCAGGTGACACTGAACATCAACTGTCAGGCATGTGAGTGAACCATCGTGGATATTCCAGGCCAGACAAGCCCTCATGTAACTGGCCCCAATGCTCCAGATGATACCACAAAGAACAGAATAACCACCTACTATACCTAGTCCACTGGCCTTGAAAATTACAAGGAAAACTATAACGGTTGTTGCTTTAAAATATTGTTTTGTGGGAGAATTACCTGCACTGCAGTAGATAATTGAAACAGCAAGAGAGTAGAGGAAGTATTAGAGAAGCACAATGATAAATAGAAAATAACAGTATTGTAGATTTGAATGCAAATGTGTCAGTAATTACATGAAATGCAAATGAACTAAGTATTCTAACTAGAAGACAAAAATTGTCAGATTGGATTAAAATAAAACAATATATGTTTCTTACAAGAGACACACTTTAAATAAAAGGATATAGAAAGGTTAAAAGTAAAATAATGAGAAAAAAAGGAGATCAAGTATGCAAAAACTAATGACAATAATCTTCATATAATTGTGCTAATATTTGTCCAAGTAGATTTTAAAGCAAGAAACATTAGTTAGCATGAAAACTAACACTGCATAATTATAAAGGCTGAGTCCACTAAGAAGATAAAAACAATTCTAAAATACAAAAATTAGCCTAATAAAATAATAAATAATAAAACAACTGAAAATTCATAATTATAGTGGGTGATTTTAATTCTCAACAAAAGAGAGAACATCCAGAACAAAACAATAAAAGCAAGAGACTTTTTTTACTAAAAGATTTCATGTTATTTTCAAGTACACAGAAAACATTTATCAAAATAAATCATATTTTGAACCATAAGAATCTGAAATGATTGAAACCATTCAGAATATGTTCTCTGACTACACCTAAATTAAATTAAAAATAAAATAAAATAAAAAACACTAGAAAGTTTACATTATTGAAACGTAAGCAATTCATTCTAAATAACTAATATGTCAAAGAAAAAGTTCACAATTTTAGTTAGAAAACATTATGAATTTGATAACAAAAATACTACATATCAGAATTAGAGGAAAGTTTATAAACAAGCAAATTTATTATTATGGTAGAAAAACAAAAAGCTGATATCCTGGATATGGATTCTAAAAAGTTAAAAAAAAAAAAAAAAAAAGAACAGAAAATGAAATCCAAACAAAGGGGGCCAACCTCATGGTGATAACTGAGCTCTGGCTCTGAGTTCGTGGCGATCTAATTATTTAAAAACGTGTGGCACCTCGCCCCTGCACTCTTTCTCTTGCTCCTGTTTTCTCCAGATGAAGTGCCTGCTCCCATTTTCCCTTGGGCCATGATTCTAAGTTTCCTGAGGCCTCCCCAGAGGCAGATGCCAGCACTATGTTTCCTGAGCAGACTGTAGAACCATGAGCCAATTAAATCTCTTTTCTTATAAATTACCCAACCTCAGATGGTTCTTTATAGCAATGCAAGAACAGCCTAATACACTTACTCTTTCCTTTTGGCCTTGACCTATTTGAAAACCAAGTCCAGGCTCTTGTTTGTTTGATTACTTGCTTGTTTTGTTTTGTTTTGTTTGAGTGCTTGTTTACCAGGCTGTCCCTTAATTATCAGACTTAGTTATACATTCAGCAGATATATCACAGAAGTGATAATAGGTCCTCAGTGCATCATAGAAAGAAAAACAATATTGATGGTGATGACCTTGATTATGTTTTCCTTTGTAATCTATAAGTAACTTTTGTTACAATACTTTGAGACTAAGTAAACCTTTACTCCTCATCAAAGGTTTCCATGTTATTTTTAGCACACTGATTTTTCTAACTCCACATTCCTTGTATGTTTAATAACAGGAATTCTACTGGAAGAAAGTTATTTTCTCTTTCTTTACTTACTTAATATAATTATTAACTGATAGACTCTTTTTTATCTAATGGACTAGAGATCATTACAATAATTATTTATTTTGATTCTCAAAATGTCCCAGGTTTGGTCAGAGGGACCCATTTAAAACTGGTTTTTGTGTGTGTCATTTGGGTGTCCCTGTCATTTTTTTGAGCACTTTCTTACTTTCTGGTGCAGATTTTACCAGGTCATTTTATACTTCCCCTGTCTTATTCTTGAAATCATCTTTTTATTTTTCAAAAGAACTCTTGTTCTTTTCACTAGATACTCATATTTAGAGACCAAGATCTGAGTCCAAGGTGTATGCTTATTGCATCAATCAGTTTCAGGGGGGTAGAGTTAAGAAATGCATGTATGTGTACTTCTGTATATATACCTGTGTTTCCATATGTCTGTCATCTGTGATCTATCTTTGTATCTATCTATATATACCTACCCATTTATCTATTCAAAATGATGAGCATACTGGTACCACCCATTCTAATAGTTTACTATGGGATATATACTGGCCTTTTCTCTTTATCATTATATTTACAATTCCCTTTTCCAACAGAAAAAACCTGATTGTCATATTCAAAATATATTTAAGTACTTTCCCAGAATACACACACACACTTCAAAATCATTAATACATACCACCATGAAAAACACATAACTAGATTTTAATAGTTATTTATGCTTGTTTTTGAAGTTGATTTTACATAATATGGAAGGCACAGATCTTCAATGTGCAATATTTGCAAGTTGTGAAATATGTCAAGCTTTGGCACTGTGATGATGTATGCAATTCATATGTCTATAGAAATATAGAATTTTTCTTCATTACTTTCTTAGGTAAATATACACCATAGACAGTTGTGTTTTTAAAATAGCTATTAATGAAATTTGTATCTCCCAATAGCTGTATAAATAGAATTATAAATGCTTATGACATGTGTCTGGGTTTATCACACAGCATGGAATCTGTGGGGCTCATGAAAGAATTCTAACAGTTTTTGTTGTTGATGATGGTGGTTGTCAAAGAATATTCTATTACATGAGTTTACCATAATTAATATTTTACTGATAAATAGTTTTAGGTTATTTCCAGGCTTTGCTGTTATAAATAAAGTTTCTGTGAATGTTCTTATTAAAGTATTTTTGTAGAGAAATGTTTTATTCACTCTTGGATAAAATAACTGGGAGTGGAATTATTGGGTCATGGAGTTTAATTTGATAGCAAACTGTCAAATATTTTACTAAGTAGTTGTTTCATTTCACATTTATGTCAACAATATTTGACAGATTCCAATATTTCACACACTTATCAATACTTGGCATTGCTTTTTATTTTTTTAAATTTTAGCCACTGTAGTAAGTAGGTATATCTCATTTTGTTTTTTTAAAAATATCCTGGTAAATCATGCTAACCAATTCCGATGTGTTTATTCACCATTTATATATCCTCATTTGTAATACTAAATTTTTTACTTTAAACTTAAAATATGCTTAAATTATTTTGGACATAAATTCCTTGTCAAATATATATCACATATATATCACAAAATATTTTCTTCAAAACTGTGTCTTTCCTATTCAATTTGACAATTGTGGTGTGATTTAGCATAATAAAGCTAAAAAAATCCAAATTTATTATTAATATTATTCTGTTCTATATTCTATGTAAAAAAATTCTTGTCTACTTCCCGGGGGCAAAAATATTTTCCTATTTTTTTTCTTGGAGGTTTATAATTGTGACATTTCCATTTTGGCTTGTTTTATATCTCAAATTAATATTTTGTGTACAAAGTAAGTGGAAATTCACTTTTCATACGTGTAGTCACATGTTCCAAAAACATTTCCTAAAAATACTTTTATTTACTATTAGAGAATATTTGTTAAAAAGTACTAAATAAATGGAGGTCTATTCCTGTATTCTGGTGGTCCCCTCTGCTGAGAGCTTTCCTTATGCAACTCAGTAAAATTCTTCTCCGCCCTACTCACTCTTCTGTTGCTGTGAATCTTATTCCTCTTGGTCATGGGACAAGAACTCAGAACTTACCAAGCTGAGGGTGGTGGGGCCAAATGAGCTGTAACATGCCCCTGTTCTAAGTTTCTCTGCAAAGAATCAGTAGGTCAGTATGTTCAGTTCTTTGTTTTCCATTTTAAAGTTTAACTTCCATGTTCTTCTCATCCCCTTGCCCCTAGTTTCAGTAAACTACCTCCCCACCAGTTCTAATCAGTAGTTCACATCTGTTCCCCTGGTCACCTGCTCTGTCCTGAGTCACCCCTGGTCACCTGCTCCATTCTGAGTCACCCCTGGCCACCTGCTCCACCCTGAGTCACCCCTGGTCACCTGCTCTGACCTGACCTGAGTCACCTTTAGTCACCTGTTCTGTAACCATCTTTCCCACTGAAACTGTTCACTCTTGACACTCTGGATTGTACCCCTGCTCTCTTTAAAATACACAATGAAATTAGCTTAGACTGTGCAGTCCAACCCTAGCCAATAGGGGAATGACACAGCAGTAGGGGCCACCTGTGTCAGGAATAAAAACCCCTTCCCGTCCCTTGTTCAGGCGTGCTCTTGCCATTGTTCCACCTGCAAGACACACTCTTCTATAGAAGTAAAATTGCCTTGCTGAGAAAATTCATGTTCAAGTGCTATTTCTTTTGTGGCACTGAAAAATTATTTCCAACATAGATATGGGCATTTATACATAAGAACAATTCTACAATTTTAGAAATATTTCCTTTATCACAACCTTTTCTTAATTGGAAATGACTGAGATATTAAGTGAGTATCAAAAATAACTTTAAGATTTTAATTTACAAGAAAGATTACCTAAAACATTTATCTCACTCACTGTACTTAATTTTTTACTTTTAGAAAGGGAGACATGAGACATCAATCAACATGTGTAAAACAAACATTGGTTTGGTCCGGAAAGGCAGGACAACTTGAGGCGAGGAGGGGGCTTGGAAGCTTTCAGATTACAGGTGGGAGACAAACAGTTGCATTCCTTTGAGTTTCTGAGTAGCCTTTCTTCAAAGGAAGCAGTCGGATATGCATTTATCCCAGTGAGATTTTGACTAGAATGGGAGGCAGGCTCGCCCCCAAGCAGCTCCCAGCTTGAACTAACACTGACATTTAAAAATATCTAGCAAAGACAAACATAAAATTCAGACAAAATGTATGCTGACAATTCTGAAAGCCTTTCTATCTTTATTCCACAAATAATTTTAAAGCTAGCTTGTTTAGTAAAGTTATACTTAGGTCACGTGTCCTTGAAAATTGCTTGGATTTATTTGCTTAATTTATGAGTGCTCTTTTACTTAAAAGCCAATTTGGTAGACAAAACATATAACAATAAGAGTACATACAAATAAACACATATAGACATGTATACACACACATAAACGAAGATCCAATAGCTTGGAACCTTAGCCATAAGATAGCAATATAAGCTTGCCATTTTTATTTTACCCCAATATATAATCCAAGGAAGGTGGCGAACCAAAATTTCGGCTAAAGCAGTCTCCACAGCAGTCTGATTTTTTTCTTTCTTTTTTTTTTTTTTTTCTGAGGTGGAGTCTCACTCTGTCACCTGGGCTCAAGTGCAGTGGCATGATCTCGGCTCACTATAACCTCCACCTCCTGGGTTCCAGCAATTCTCCTGCCTCAGCCTGACAAGTAGCTGGGACTACTGGCATGCACCACCACACCCAGATAATTTTTGTATTTTTAATAGAGACAGGGTTTCACCATATTGGTCAGGCTGGTCTGGAATGCCTGACCTTGTGATTTATCTGCCTCGGCGTCCCAAAGTGCTGGGATTACAGGCGTGAGCCACCATGCCCAGTCGGCAGTTTGATTTTTAAAGGTTAAATCTCCCCAGACTCCAAGGAGCACTGCGACGAAACAATTGTTATAAATTAAGTTTTGATGCCGCCAAAGAAATAGCACTCGAATATAAAATGTTATTTTTAATCCTCAGCAAGACAATTTACTTCTACAGAAGGGTGCACTCTTGCAGATCAAGCAATGGTGAGTGCACGCTTGAACAAGGGAGGGGAAGGGGTTCTTATCCCTGATGTATATGGCCCTTGCTGCTGTGTCACTTCCTTATTGGCTAGGGTTAGACTGCACAGGCTAAACTAATTCTGATTGGCTAATTTAAAGAGTGAGACGGGGGTGAGTGGTTTGACGGGAAAAATGGTTATGGCAGGGCAGGAAATCAGAATGAGTCAGGGTGGAGAATAAGCAGGTAATTGGAATGAGTCCCAGTGGAGCAGCTAATTGGAATGAGTCGGAGTGGAGCAGGTCATCGGAATGAGTCAGGGTGGAGCAGGTCATGTAAAAAGGTTGCTTTATGAGGAAGTCAAGTTTAAAAGTAGAAGGCAAAGAACTGAACATACTGACACATTGATTCTCTAACTCATATCTAACACAGTACCAAAGGAGGGCACCAAACATTAACCAGGCCCCCTGCTTACAACAGCAGCGCAAGAGCCTGGAGATGTGCAACACTGTCCCACTATCCCAATAGAGAGTACAATTCAGATTCTAAACAATTTTGGGGTCAAGCAGCATTACAACTGTGAGAGAAACTTCCAAGGAGACCTCAGAACCTCTGCCAAGCACGAACACTTTGTGCAGGTTGAGTCTGCAGGACCCACACAGCATCCTCCTGTGGGGTCCAGTCTTAGAGTTTCAGATGTCTTTGACCTTACTTAGGTGGGAACCAGTGCTACTTTGCATGTGATCCCACCAGAGCCTGCTATGAACTTTCCTTCAGTACCTGGGTGTAATCCTTGACTTTTAGCATCCTTATAATTTGATAAGGCCATGCTTTCGCATGCTTCCCATGCCATGAACTTTAATGATAGGAACTGGAGGCTGGGTGGGTTTCCTTTGCCCTTAGCCTGTTGAATAGAGGAAGGGATGAATTTAGCATAAGAAAAGAAGGTTTAAGTTATCTGAAACATGTGCAAATTTGCTTCAAGCTATGCCACATGTACGGATTAAAGACCACATGTGGAAAAGATTAAAAAAAAAAAAAGTCTTTCCCACTTTGGTGCAAGGCAATTATTTCCATTCATTTCTAGGCCTTCAGGCAGTACTAGGGAGTCGCCTCAGCCAATTGCCCTCAATTTCCAAGGAGCTACTGGGAAACAGCCTCTGAAAGACTGAAAAAGAAAGAAAGGAAAACAAAATGGAAAAGACCTGGGTTCCTTAAGTGAACAGGGTGGTAGTGGTCAGGCTTCTCTACATGAAAACCCCTCAGTTTCACTGGCTATGGCCAGAATCCTGCAGTTGCTTCCATGTTTAGGTGCTGCCCAGCAAGGGTCCCAGGTTAGAAAGGAAAAGAGCTTGCCTGTTTGGAGAAGAAAGGAAAAAGAGAAAGGAGAAGAATACATTCCAAACTTTGGGCTAACCTCTTCCTCCCGGCTGGCTCACCAAAATATGCCAATGGTAGAAGGGCATCCAGTTCTTGAACAAAAGGTTGGACAAAACAGACAGACAAAGCAAGGAAGGAATGCAGGGATTTACTGAAAATGAAAGTACACTCCTCAGTGTGGGTGTGGGCCTGAGCATGGGTGCTTAAAGGCCCCATTACAGAATTTTGGGGAGTTGAAATACCCTCTAGAGGATTCCACTGGGGTATGCTCTATGTAAAAGGAAATGATGAAGTGAAGTTACAAGGTCATTTTCTTGGCCTACACCTTATGGAGAGGATATTTATCGTTATAGCTGAAGTGTGGAATCAGCCTTATGTTTTCTGCCTCCAGATCCTATTTTCCTGCCTTATTGGGAAATCATATCTTAAAAAAACAACTTGATTTGGTGAGGGAAAAAAATGTGTTTATAATGCAGCTAAATTATGGTGCCATCTATACAGGACTAGAGCCCAATTAGAGCTTGATAAGAAATTAGAGGGTTTTGGTATTACCAATTATTCTATGTGATGACAATGTTTGAAAATTTTTCAATGTAATTTCAGAGCCATCTAGGGAATATCTGCCATGAATTGATCTTCTTTTTAATAAAATACTTACAACTCCTGGATTCTTTACTAGGTTTCCCAAATCATTTGCTTTTTGCTTCTTATTTCAGTTACAGAACTCATTATTAAGACACCCAAAGCCTCCTTGCGCTTTGGACTATTTGTGTTCAAGCTCCACAAATTCTTATGCCTTAAATAACTCCATTTTACAGTCAGAATAGACACTGCATGTAAAGAAATAAAAACATATCAGCATCTTCATGCCTTTTTGATGCATAATTAAAGCAAAGCAATGTTAAATTAAAAAATCAAGCTGCCACACTTTCAATCTGCACTTTAATATTGGGAAAGAAATTCCAATTCTGCCCTTACTTTTAAATCAAATACAGGGCCCCTGTTCTTTGACTCCATATAAACATGTTTTTGACACCTTTCATTGCACTGTGATTGTCTGTAATTTATTATTCAGGCCAGTTATTTTGCTATCATTTCCATGGGTTTCAATTAAGGCAGGTGCTTAAGAACATACGAATTTAATGTGTTATTTCAGTGAATGCAACACTAGACTGTAAAGATGACAAAGAACTCCTGATCCCAAATTACCCAAGCTTTAGGTAATGTGCTCTGTATTAATAGAGCAGCTCTTCCAGCCACAATTTATTCTGAATAGTGTAATAAAAGGTAGCTGGCATCATCAACTAGCAAGTTATTGTGAATTTGAAGAGAGTTTTGAAACCTCAAGCTAGAGAGCAACCGCAATTTCATTAAAATAAGGCATTGACAGGAGGCTGAGGCAGGAGAATGGCGTAAACCCGGGAGGCGGAGCTTGCAGTGAGCTGAGATCCGGCCACTGCGCTCCAGCCCCGGCGACAGAGCGAGACTCCGTCTCAAAAAAAAAAAAATAAAATAAAAAATAAGGCATTGAATCAAAGATGTTCCCATCACAAGTACATTGATATAACAGAATAAAACATTGTGCTATTTCTTTCTACTAGTTCCATGATTAATGGCATAACTGATATAACATATTTCTAGAAACTGGAAACATTTACATCACATATGATTTAACCAAATAGACAATGTGTATTGTTAAAAAGCTTTGCTTCAACTTTGAAACAAAATAATTTAGACCACAAATATACTATAATACAGTATGCAGTGTGACATATTTTTATTCACAAATAATGATCTGTATTAGGATTGTTATCCAAAAAATATCTATGTCCTAACGCATAGTGGTTGGCTGAACAATTAAGAGTCTCGTAAAATAATTCAGAGTTTATGTTTTAAAATAGCACACTGAACACATGAATGCCTTCTCACTTCCTAAAACCCAACTGAAACTATACTAATTGGATACAAATAAAAAGGTGGAAATCCTTGATGACAAGAAAATGAGAAGAGATGGCAACAACATTTGAAAACTGGAAGAAAGGTGGGTAAATATTGCCTGAAATAGTAAATCTAAGAGAGATGAAATTTAAGACACCAAAGACTTTAAAAATTTGATGTTGATATCAAATACTTGAAAGGCTCAGGAATCGGTAGCCATGGGAAACTTTTAATGTGGAGGGGGAGGGGAGGGGTACTGAAAGTAGGGAGATTCAGATTTCTTTTCTCAGTCATCTCAGGTAGAGGAATGCTTGTCTTCTCCCGAAACAGTAGTGAGAGTTCATTCTGTAGAAAGTTAATCATAGTGACTGACAGTGCTGCAGGGACATCTGAAGATTTTGGTTGTGCTACAAAGTGTATCTCCCTTGTACACTTTCTTGGGAGACTACTAGAGGTTCTCTTTTGCCGACACAAAAAGTAAACGAACTTGGGACATAAGTGAAAGATTCTCCCCAGGGCCTGAAAGTTTGAAGGGGTAAGTAACTCCTCCCTTCTCAGGTCCAGTCCCAAGGCACAAGGCCACTTGTGCCAGCAGCATGCATCAGCAAGACAGCAGAAACACGAAGAGAGCCAGCCGAAAGACACCTGCCATAGCCAGAAGACACCTACCCTGGACAGGAAACACCTACCCTGCCCGAAAGACAGGTACCCCTGAAGCTCGAGAAAGAGGCCCTCCGGCAGTCACGTCATACTGGGATACTTCCTGTTTACAGAGGACTACAAAACCCCTGCCCCATCCTCATCTGGGGCTGACGCCATTTTAGGCTTCAGACTACCTGCACGCAGGCGCTCATTAAAACAGCCTGTTCCTCCACACCGCCTGATGTTGTCTGTTGGCGCGCTCTGGGGATTGGAACCAATACAAGAACCTTTCAGTGAGAAACAAAAAGTTCACCACAGAAGAGAGAAAAAGGACATTCCAAGTTGATGTGAAAATGAAATGCTGTAATGGCATTTGTTCATTAACCTAATGAGGGAAGCCATTCTCTACAGGAGCATGAAGAGGGGGCTCTAGGAGAGAATCCCCCAGGTGTAGGTGTTTGAATACCTTGCGGGAAGAATTATGCGCCTAGCAGAGAATTGTGTGATAATTAATCATAGGCACATGGATAACTAAACACAACAGAAATGCACATTAATCATTAATTTCAAGGAAAAATACGTTGCACTAGAAAGAAAATGTAAATTTATATTGCAAAGCTTAGCTGCAACTTATATTTTTAGCTATGATAGTGTAAGGAATTGTATTAATACTTATTTTCTATTGCCATATAACAAATTATCACAAAACTTAGCATCTTAAAGACATACAAATGTATGATTTATGTTATTGTTGTCAAGATTCATTTCCTTGTGATTGTATGACTGAAAGTCCTGGCTTCTTACTGTCTGTTGTCATCTTCTACAGGCCACCAGCAGTTCCCTGCCATGTGGTCCTTTCCACTTCCTGTAAAACAATCCTGAGTTCCAGGAAGAAACACACTCAGCTAACACATTGCTCGTTTGCTTCCTCAAGGCCAGAAGGAGTATTTCTTTCTCCAGTCTGCTAATACAGAGTCTCATATAAGGTAATCAAATCAAGGGGCTCACAACCAACACCTTTCTTACATTGCTTTGGCTAGAAGCAAGCAACAGGTTCCATCTACACTCAAGGGGAGGTGATTTTACATGATGTAACACCAAGGGCCAAACATCTTGGAGACCAACTTAAAATTTTGTTTAACACCATATTCAATATGAATTTTAAAAATAGCTCAAAATAGCAATATTGGAAAATTAGAGGAAAATATAGTATATGAGAGTTTATAAGATCTGATGGTTTTTTTCATATTCCAATAGTTGGTAATATCTAAAACAAAAACATTTAAAAATATTAGTTTGAGAAAACTACTTAAGAATATGAAAAAAATACGTCAGAAGAAAAATATTTAATCTTGTTCTGTATCTATTTTGCAAAGAAAGAAAGTTAAATCAGCAATCAAAAAATACAAGTAACATTTCACCTAAAAAAGAGAAATGAATTTAAGAGAATAAAGTAGGTACTAGAAATACTAAAAGAAAGGTGGATGAGAAAGAAAAAAATTAACTTAGACTTGGATATAGAGATTACAGAAATGAAGATAATCATTTCAGGACACATGGCTAGAAGTGTTATATGGGCAACAAGCAGAAAATTTAACATATGTTTCTAATAGTTTATCTGAGAATATTTCTTCCTATATATGTAGGGTTTTCAAGAAATAAAGATCAGATAGGATAATTTGTCAGAATACTATACACACTAAGGTAGTAGTAGTTTAAGAGAAGTTTGTTAAATCAATTTTTCAAAAATGTATTCATTTAGTCAGTATTCAATAAATAACAAATGGAAGATTTTTTGACAACTATGTTATGTAAAATAATATAGTAAAATGGAAAAAATGACGTGAGGGATTAATATTTTTTACCTAAGAAATTTGCATTAGTCACAGACCTATCAATGGAAATATTATTGTTAGAAAGTTACATTCAACCACTTTGCCAGCAAAAATACACAGTAGAATTCTCATGAGTGCTAATGTCCTGTGCGTGTGTACATGTGTGTGTGAATCTTTTGGGAAAGGGGCAAGAAACAACAACAGGTACATATAAATAGAGAAATATCTCTGGTTTAAAATTTCAACTTATATGTCTCTGTATATGAATATGCCATGCAAAAGAGCATTTACCCCTTAAAAACAGATGGTCCTAACGGTTTCTTCTGAACATCATTTGGAGTTTGGTAGCAAACAAGTTAGGGCCCCAACTGAAATTTAAGGAGCATCTGGAAATAAAATCAAAGTTAAGCGAGAGAAGAACATAAAGAACGTGAGCTATCCAGTGAATGTAAAGTCCATTAGATGGATTCAGACATTAACAAGCATTTGAAAAATCATAGCAGAGGCCAAGATTCCAAAATGATAGAATGAAGTAATTCCAAAATAATAGAGTACTCTCCCTCTAAGAAAGTTTCATTTTATCTTCTATCTAAAGCAAGACAGATACTTTCCTAGCTATTTCACCTTCAGTTTTACTTTGAATAGCAAATATATCAATCAGTAGTAAACCTTGACACAAACATGAAATTCTCATGTCTTATAATCATTCATTTTATGAATAATGAAATCACTTTTAAATCTGCCCATCATGACAGGACAGAATGGCCAGAGCAGAGGAAGGGGAGAGAAAAAAAGAAATATAGAAATTGAGCTAGAAAGAGTATTCATTCCATCCACTAGTATAGTGAGGTTCAAAATTCTAAAAATAACTCATCAAAAATTATAAAGTCCTCCACTGATGTCATCCATAATAAGAGATAAGAGAATGGAGCTGAAAATACTGGTTAAAACAACACAAAACAAAACAAACACTGATACAATTAAAGGAAAAAAAAATTTGTCTTTTCAGAAAAACAAAGCAAGAAAACAGCAACAATAACAATAGCAGTGTGGTTCACCGAGTATGTGCCCAAGGCATGAAAGAGAGGAGCACAATTTCCTTGACAGAGCTGAGATTGTGTTCTGCTTACTTCTGTGGGAATCGGGGTAGGTGTGCGGCTCTTAAATGATACATGTCATTTACTCTAATTCAATTAAATGTTATGGATTAAGACAACATTTCATATCAGCACTAAATATAGATATTATATAATGGTAAAATGAACTTAAGCAAGCCATGTATCTGCTCTTGTTTTGCTATATAAAGAACAATATTTTACTAATAGAAGGATTTGTAAAACTGTGTTATAATTTATAATTATATGACCTGAAAGTAGCTATTTTCATTTCAAGTTTTACACCTAACTTCCCTTTGTGTCTTTTTTGAAACAATGTTTCCTCTTAACATGATGAATTCTAGTTTTCAAGATTGATATAGTCTAAATTGTGACTTTTCAAAATAGAATTAAATTCTATTAATAAATAATATTATGTATGAAAGTAAAATATAGATATACACAGGAAAACATGACTGACCAATTCCAAGAGTGTTTTAAAATAAAATAGGACAATCTTAGCTAGCCTGAAAAGATTCAGCTGATCATATATTATGACACTCTGAGTAACATGCTTTCAAACACCACTATCAATCCATCAACAAACTAAAATAAAATTATCCAAATTTCAATATAAGTTATAAGAATATTTAAAGTAACTTTGAAAAGTTGGCAGACGCTGGTAATTTTGCAATTAATTTTATTTGAATGGTTTCTAAGATATGGCATAAGACTCCCATACTTTCTGACTCTAAAGACTAAAAGCAGAAGTATAACAAAGAGAAGAGCTGAGGATGTTTGAGTGAAAATGGAACTCACAAATGGTTCCTTAAGAAAATGATGGAGTATCAAGAATTTGGCCAATTGTGACCCCTCAGCACAGAAGGTCAAAGCTACCTGAAGTTAATTCTGTTTTCTGAAGCACACCAATGTGAAGATGAAGACATGCTGCTCCCAAATGACTTAGGATCAGCAAGTGCTTGTTTACTATCTTGTTTAATAAGTGGTCGTTTCACTGCGGAACAGGCTTCAATATCTCCATGATACTATGAACATAACCTATTAATATTAATATGAATTATATATGCTATGCAAAGGTTTGAAAGATGGGCATCGGTTATTTTCTAAGTTGTTGGTCAGTTTCTAATAGTATGGATGCACCACGTAGGTTCCTACTTTGAATAAAAAGGTGATATTTATAAAACAGTGAGAAGACATCTTTAGTATTAAAATTAGGAAAGATAGATAGAAGGAAGAAACTTTTCAGAATTTTTCATAAATTTTCATTATAATCCAGTTAAACCCAGTAAAATAGTTATAATAATCTCTGCAGCATGAAAGTATATCAAAGTTGGAGTGTTAACAATATTTTCATTTAAATTTAAGGAATATATTTTTCTTTGTTGTTATAGAGTAAACTAAGTGAAAATAAACCACCTAAATTCCTAATGTTAATATACCAATACGTTAATTTTAAGTAGAACAATCAAATTCATTAATTATGAAAGAACATTCATAATTAATAAAAATAACTGACTATCCAGTTTTAGAGAAATTCAAAAATCCAACTCAAATATGGAGTACCAGTTCTCTATCAGTAACATAGTAAACAAGTGAAATTAACCTCATGAGTATTTTGAAAAACTAAGAAAATGATGACGTAAAATAGATGTCTTTATTGCTACTCATTCCTGAGATGCATCCGTTATTGATCATCGTGAATATGAGCCTAGAATCTTGTTTGATTCCATGGAACTTAAAATGAGCATTATTTTACTAAAATTGAAAGCATCTTAGGAGCTTTCAGCATATTTGTTACTTTAACTTGATTACAACATTTTTCCTGTGAACACAAATATTTTTAAACCTCATTGATACTAAAACAACTAGAATTAAAATGCATGTAAATTATATTAATATAGTCTCCAAAAGATACTGCATTTTTATTTTGAAAAATTGGATTTTATATTTTCACGAAACCTAACAATGTGGTAAAAATAACTACATATAATTTCTGATTATAAATTTACTTTATCCACTTTTATAATACTTGATCTAACTCTTAATGAATATCAATCAGTAAATAAAATTTTTCACGAAAATAACTTCACATGAAATGATTACTAGTAGTTAAATCAAGGACGCACAAGTTGTCACTTTAACTAACAACTATAATAAAAAAACACATGTAAAATAAAAAGACTACTCATTTAAACCTTTGGAAAATGTATTCAGAATTAGTAAAATGTTAGCTTTACAAGCTTTAGGTGAACATACCATTCCCTGAGTTGTATCCTGTAGTGTGCTGCACTAGCTAACCAATCAATTTAAATTGACATTTTGCTAGAACAGGAGTATTTGGGGAATAAAAGATGAACACCCTTTCATCCTTACTCATAAGTCAGTTCTGTTCTGTGCACAAAATGTAGAAAATCCGTTAGCTCAAGTTATTAAAATACAATCCTAGTAAAATAGCTGCGCTTTTTTCCTTTCCCCAATGTAAAGTCATAAAGAGTCAGCATAGTCATAAAAAGTGAGCATAAAGTATAAACCAAGAATGTTATTGTAATCACAATTGCTATAAAATACCACTTTATTACCCCCAAAACATAATTTTAATGTATGTTCTTTATGTTATAAACAGGAGATTGGCTAGTAGGACATTTACAATGAAAGCACATATAATTTTAAATAGCTCTTATTTGAATCTTTAAGGAATCTAACCAGTCCTTGTGAAAACAATCTAGAAAATATATTATATGGAGGAAGAGTGATAGGATTTTCCTTAATCTTGCTAGTGATTGTGTCTGCTAAGCAGAAGGGTAATGCGTGCTGAATGTTGACAACCTATTTGTGTTTTGCCTTATTATTTTAAGTTTTAACCCATTTCAGGAATTCATTCTGAGCACATCTTTCCTTACTGAAAGACATTCTTGGCCTTAAATAACTTTAGCTGTGTCTGTAGATGACCTCTCATTTGGACTTTCTAGCAGGATGATGTGGTGGTTTTAAAAGATGTTCACCTATTACTTAATAGCCTTCCCCTTCAAAAGGCAGAACCCAACTCCTCTTGATCCTTAAGTGTGGGCGGTACTATGTGATTCGCTTCTAACCAATACAATATAGTAGAAATGACCGTTTGGTGTCTTGAGATTCAGAAATAAAAGACATTATTACTTCTTCCTATGCTTTCTATTGGATGTTCTTGTAGCTTCAGTGGATTGAGGACATCCAAGCAATCCTATGTCAGTTCTGTAACCTGCAGCCACAGCCATATGAATGGGCCATCTTGGAAATGGAAAACTCCAGTCTCTGTTACAATTCCAAGGTGCAGTCCAGCCACCCTCATGAAAGACCCAAATTCAGAACCATCCAAATGACCTCGTGGATTCTGAACTCTCAGAAACCATGTGAAATAGATATTTGTTGTTTTAAGTTTTGGAATCATTTGTTACACCAAGAATTACTTATTACAATCGTGCAACCCATAGGACATTTCAGTCAAGACTGGACACATATACAACAGCATTCCCCTAAGAATATGATACTGTATTTTCACTGTACTTTTTCTACATTTAGATATGTTTAGGTACAAAAATACTTACTCTTGTGTTACAACTGTAGACAGTAGTCAGTACAGTAACATACTGTACAGATTTGCAGCCTAGGAGAGATAGGCTATACCATATAGTCTTAGTGTGTCGTGGGCTATAGCATCTGGATCTGTGGAAGTACACTCTATGATGTTGGCAGAATGACATAATTGCCTAACAATGACAAATGAATGATTGTATTTTATTCAATCAACACTTAGAGATGAAAAAAATGAATCTTTCTTATCAAAGTCTAATTGAAATAAGAGTTATTAGATCTTCTCAGACAATAAAAAGACCATGCATCATTTTAACTGGTTACTTCCTTCTTGAATTACTTGCTATTTTAGGTTTGTATTTTGGTTCTATATATTTCTAAGTCTCCTTAGATATTATTATTGTCTTTTGTGCTGTTGTTGGATTGTTGATTTATGTAATTAATATTTGTAAATTCTCTCTTTCTTCCCCTGAAAATGCTTTTATTTCACCTTTATTCTTGCAAGCTACTTATATCAGGTATGGAATTAATGGTTGCCAATTGTTTGTGTTTAGTACTTCAGAATACCATTCCATTGTCATTTGTCTTCCTGTTTTTTCCTTCAGTCCATTGTCATTCTAATTTTAGTTCCATTTCAAATAATAACCTTGTTCTTTAACTGTCCTAAATTTTTTCTCTTTGTTTTTGATTTCATGTAGTTTTACCATGATGAGTCTAAGAATAGTTTATTGCATTCATCCTACTTTGGTTTCTCATGCTTCTTGAATTTCAGCCATTTTCTCTTCAAACATTACATCTGCTCAATCACATTCTTTTCCTATCCCATACTTAAGTCAGGTATTTTATTTAACTTGTCTTCTGGATTATTCATTGTCTTTACAGCTGTCTTATCTACTGTGAAATTTATCCACTAGATTTTTAACTTCATTTATGTTTTTTCCCCAAGGTCAACAATTATCATTTTACTTAAGGTGTCTTGAATTATTTTATGTTTAAGCAAACTCATCAAGTTTTAGAGTCAGCAGTTTCTATGATGTTAAAAAAACACACACACTTGCATAAATACATTTAACATTATTTGAGGTTTTGTGTGAATATTTAATTTCCTAATCTGTGTGGAATGTATTCGTTTTTATGTATGAGGTAAAGTATGGGATTGATTTCATTTTATATGAATAATTATATTTTACCTCCATTTATTATAAAACCCTTCTTGTGGTCTATGATATGGCTGGCCAATTGTATTATGTATCAATATTTTGTCCATACAGGTATACATTTCTGGACTCATTCTATTTCATTGATAATTTAGTATACCATGTTTCAGAGAAACCCATTATGAATTATTATGGACCCTGACACCTTATAGCTAACATTCCCAGTCCTTATTGTTATTCAGAGGGCTTTTTCTTGCTCTTGCTTTTTTAGACATTCATATGCACTTTAAAATTGCTTTACAGTTATAGATCAATTTGGAGAGAATTCCAACACGTACAATATTTTCCTTTCCCTAAACATGGCTGGCATATGTCTCCACTTATTTAGTTAGATTTTCTCCAATTCCTTCGACATTTATTTTTTATTTACTTTCTTTGTAAAATAAATGTAAAAATTAAAAAAAAATCATTATAAAATAGCAGATGTACACATATTTTTTTCATTGCATTTTACTTATGTATATATTTTTAACATTTAAAATATATTTTTGTGGATACTCTGCTAAAAATTTAGGACTAAAGGAAAGCAAAACATAGTTTCTCTCATAAAAATTCTATACTCTAGGAGAAGTCCTGCATGGAAATATATAATTGCAATTAACATTTACAGTTGTTCTACTTCTGCAAGGTAATTTAAAAAATTAACAACTTTTTTTATGTTGAGATCTTTAAATGTTTTTGGTCATTTGGAAAAATTATTTCATATTTAATGAATAATAAGTTGGTGGATTATGTATTTACTGACAATATTTCTTTAATGTTCTTATAAATTACAAACAACTTCACTGGAAATCACACGTTGGAAATTATCTTTTCAATATCCTCAGTTGAATTTCATTTGATTTTTATCCCGTTGCATGAGTTTTCCTTTCTCCTTGCTTCAACACTTTTCAAAATATTTCACACCGTACTATCTTTACATTAGTTTGTTTGACAATTCAATGCATTCCTTAAATCTAGATTTGCTTTGGTAGGCATTTTTCTTGTTTTATGCTTGTTCAATGGCTGATGGATGTTTCCTTATGTCTAAAATGCTTTTCTTTTAGCTTCTTATTTTTTTTTTTTTTAAATCATGGCCTCATTCTTATTATCTCTTTTCTTTATAGGGATATTAATTATTCAACCAATATTGATTGGTTCCAGGTGTTCTCCATTCTATTTGTTACTATTTTCGATTTTTAAAAAATTGATTAACTTCCTGTGCATTCTGGAAGCTTTTCTTAGTTTTTAAATTATTGTTTTATGCATCAGTAATTCAATTACCTTCCCTATCTTATGCCCACAATGAAGATTTTACACCCGCAGCAATTCTGGTTTTGTTGCATTGTCCACTTATCTCCATCTTTGTCTTCTCATGGTAGCCTTATGTTTAATAAATACAGCTGCCTTCTTGAAGATTTTCTAAAAATAAATACACCACTTTCTAAAAATGGTCTTCGTATGGCAGCATTCCTAATACAACTCGATAGTCATTCAGTTTTGCTTCTGTAGTAGAAACCATCTGCATTTCATTTTACCCATTTGTTATGGACCACAAGATTCTGACCTACATTTACTACTACCTATGTGTTTCAGGTAATAAAATACCCTGGCTTCTTTCTGATAATGTTCTTTCATTGGAATCCTTTTCACAAAATGACTAGAACTTGTTTAGTTGTTGTTTAATCTGGAGATTGACATTGAAAACATTCTGTTCAAGCCCAACCTACATTTTATAGACAACTTCTATTAGTTCCAATTCTTATAGTATACTCTTTCCTCTACTCAAATTTGAAAATTCTCACATTTTTTAATGTACCTTGGTTAATGCTGTTCCTTCTTCTTTAAGTTCTAACTAAAACTTAGTAGGCTTTAAATAACAAATATTGATGCTCTTATGAGGATTTTTTTATCCTCTTTTTTTTGGTGATACTTTTTATCAGCTTATGCTTCTTTTTTAACTTCCTTAATGTTTTATGTCTTAATAAGATCTAAATCATCTTGGCTACTACCATATATTTGCAAATTCGTCAAAGAATTTGAGAACATACAGTACTAAATATTAAAAAACACTTACTGTGTAAGAGGATGAATGTCTTACCTCTATAAAATGCTAGGATATGATAGCCTATGCTGAGCTTCTACGGTTTGAAATAATATAAAATGCACTTATGCAAATTAAAAACATGTTTAAAAAATATTCATAGAAAGCATATAATTTCTGCTTAGAAAGCAGAGATACAAAATTTTGTAAATCCTTGTCATAAAACCTTGGCTAGTTATAAATATAACTGTATAATAATTCCTCACTCTAAAATAAAAGCATCAATGGATGGCCCAGCTCTATCTTATGTATGCATTTTTTCAATTTAATTGGACATGATGAATTTTAATTCCGGTAAACCATGAAAACATGAATTATTTCATGCATTGTCAGTTAGAAAATTATAAAATTAAGGCCATTGTTTTATCTTTTTGTCTTCTCAACTTTCAAAGTTACTTCTGATATATCGACAAGAAGGCTTTCTTTTAAACATTCAAAATAATAAATATAGGGATAACTACTAATTATAACACCTTCTTGAATCCCTTTGCTTGTTATATTTGCTATCATAAGCTAAATACAATCTTGCTTACTTTTGTTTCTTTGGACGCCTTGTCATCTAAGGCACATATTAAACTGTAAATATTCTTTTATTTCCTGGAAACATTGGACAGTAAATTTTACTACTTTGACCTTTTTAATATTCTCCATTTTGACTGGTTGTCTGTTCCAATCATACTTCCTGGGATGGAAAACAGGGAAAGGTGGGTATGGCAAGCAAATCAAATTACAGAATACTGAAAAGGTCATCATGAGATGGCTTTAACTTCAGACAACAGAGAAGGAGGAAAAATATTTATAATGTTTGAAAAATGAGTAAATATGATTTTGTACATGTGTAAACAAGTAACTAGTAAAAGCCAATGATAAGTGTGCTTTTCTTTATCCCAAATTTTAAAATATTTTTGGGCTTTGTCTGAAAAGTCACAAGGCATATTCTCACAGTAAATTTAATATAATTCATTCTAATTCCCATATATTTAAAAACCTCAAAAGGAGATCTTTAGTTTATTAGTACACATAGTATTTAACAAAATAACAACTGTACAATAGTGTAAATTTCCATCTTTCCTTTCCATCCAGAAGATGGCTTAAAATATTGACTAGTAGACCCAGATGGAAGATGAACTTTATTTGGTTTATTTAGCCTTTCTGAAATTTCCCACAGCTCCGTTTATATTCCCCTTGCTATATGAAACTCAGAGGACCAATCTTTTCAATGTGCTGTTACTTTCATAGATGGATAACTTCTCAGATGTTAACTACACATAAATAAAAATCGATTGTACACATTAATCACAGGTGAAGTTTTTTCAAAACACTTGTCATTCAGTTTTGCTTCTGTAGTAGAAACTATCTGCATTTCATTTTACCCATTTGGTATGGACAAATAGAGACATCAGCTGAATGTTGGCAGCGAAATGATTGTAAAGCATCATACAGGTATAAACTGATATGTACAGTTGTGCTGTGAATAGATATCTAAAGATAAAAACTCTGCCTGTCTTATCAAACTATGGAAAAATATGATAGAATTTAATGACTTACTGATCATTAAAAACACTCCCTAAATTTTCACAATCAAATGAAATATTCAGTTACCTAGTACTGAGCTTAGCTGTCAATTCAGCCCATCATCTTCTTTTAAGGATTTATGTTGATCGGGCAGCCATCGTCCCAAGCATTGTTGGTGTCCATGGCAAAGTTGGGGGTGATAATAGGCCATGAAGCATGTCACTTTTATTCATAATTCTTTAGCCGGAGCTTGCTGATATATCCACCTGTATTATAGGGGGCAGGACATGAAATCTCACCATGTGGATAGAGGCAAGAAGTAGTAAATATTTCTTAGCTGTGTTAATAACTTCCTCAAGGGATAGTACTTGGGAAAATACATTATATACTTAAAGATAGGTTCACATTTTCATCCTGAACATTAGAGCCACACTTATTTTGAAATTTTCTTTTATTTTCTTTTGGATTTTAGCAAGAGCTGAAGGACCTGCAGTCATCTCCCCAAGAGTGGCCTTTGTGATTCATTAATAGATGAAAACTCTTTAAGTGAGTATGTCTGACTAGGGCACTGATTGTCCCAGAGGGTTAGCTTGAATAAATGTTCAGCTCTAATATCCCATCATTTATGTAAACTGCCTGAAGTGCACAACAAATATAACAAGATTATTAGCACATGTGACCTACATTATTTAGGAATTAATTCATCACAAGTTACAGAAACAGGACTCAAGATGCTTTTCAGCAAAAAATAATGTATTAAGATGATGTTAGTGTGGCTTGTAGAAAACAAGGATGATAATGAGTCTGGAGCTTAGATAAAAACTACCTAAGAAAGAAAATGTCATCAGAATCAACTCAGTCTTTTGTGTGGTTCTTTTGTATGTATGTTTTTCCCCTGCTCCTCTCTACTCCTCTCTTCCTTCTCCTCCTCTTCTTCCTCCTTATTCTTCTTTAATTGCACAAGACTTCTTTTTCTTAAGTGGTCAATGTGGTTGGATACTTTTTAAAAGAAAGTTTAAAAAACTTTTTTGAATGTCCTGAACATGAGGAATCAATTTCAAATTCAGTGTTGAGGGGCAATGTTCTAAATTAGATATTCTCTAGGAGAAGACCATGCTGAATGAAAGAGAGTAAGTTGGTGGTCATATTCAGGTTGAATATTTGCCCAGGGTTCCACCCATGACAGCCACATGAAAGAGGGTCATAAAGTAAAATGTGTACACCCCCTGCAGTGAGTTCAGCAAAGAAGGTTTAGGTCATGGACCGGTGTGGTCCCCACTCTATTACTTCATTGTGCACATTTTCTACTCCGCCGTTTAGACTACATGTGTTACGTTATTTACTGTCACATTATCAATATCTATAAGTGCCCAACACATATGAAGTAGTAAAAATATATTTATTGAATAAGTAGTAAAAACAAATATTTCTGAGAACATATAATTATTTTCAAATATCAGAAACTTACGAAATTTGTTTCCAACTGACCACTTTTAAGTATTTGCTCTAAAGTGAAGAAATAAAATTCCTTCTGTAGTAGATATAATTGGTTGTTTACCTGATATTTAGTTATTACTTCTTATTCTGTGTAAAATAATCCCAATTTTGTTCATCTGGCTCCTTGTGTCCTACAAAGACTTTGTAAATCACAGGAAGCTAACTTTATCCTTCTGTCCAGAGGTGGCTCCTGACCAATCTAAACAATCATACTTGTCTGTAATTGATACAGAAACAGGCTAAGTTGAATCAGGACATAGAAGAGAATACTCTCAAGATACACATCAGTCGTTAAAGGTAGGTACAAGTCCTATACTGACTTGATCCATATAAAGAAATAACTTTAATCTCTTGGCTCTGAGAGAAGTTTCATTTTTTTCCACCCTAGATATGAAAAGAAAAAAAAAAAGGTCACTTGCCCTAGGTTCTGCTAATAGCCATCTTGCAAACATGAAAACAGTTAAGACTGAAGGAAGACTGGCATGATAAATAAGGTGAAAATCTGAGAAACAGAGCTAGGACTCAGTTTCACCACACCTGGCACTGGCCCTTCCTTTGAATATCCTGCTATATGGGATAATGTTGTCATTTTTCTCAGAGCCAATTTGAAAAAGGCTATTTGTTACTCATAGCTGAAGGAAAACAAATGAATACATTATCCCTAAATGTATCTTTGCCTTTAACTGTGAGCTATTTTAAAAAATAAAATGGCCGCTTATAACACCTAAGTGTATTAAAATATATATTAAATTCCAAATGTAAATTTATTCTACTTAGCTTTATTACCAGCTTTCAAAGTAGTTGTTCATTAATAGTATAATAAAAGAGAAAAAAAAAGGAGAAAGAAAAGGGGAGAAAAAGAATGTATATTTATCTACCATTTTCCACCATAAAAGTTTGACTAGCCAAATTGTAAATGATCCTTGTCTCTTAATATAATTAATCTGTATTCACTTAATTAGTCTTTGACTCAGATTACTATATGTATTTCAAAGTAATTGAACAGAGTTTTACAAGCCTTATAATTCAGGCTTTTATTATGTCAGGCATCTGTTCTCTCTAATTATTTCATCTTAATTGTTTTTGAATAGTCCACTCTTCTCTAGAAAACTATGCATCTTTTAGGCATTTTTAGTATTTCAGGATGACCATCAAAAGTGCACTTTATGACTTCTGTTTCTAAAAGTATCTACAGTGAAATGGACTATTTAGAAAAATATCATTTAATAAAGTGTGAAATAAGTATACAAGAGAAAAAGTACAGATTTACTATCATCTGAAACAGCCTATAGAATTGTCATTAAAATGGACTTCGGTGGCATGCACTCTTCCATTTATTGGCAGGCTAGAAGTGTGAAGCAAACGTTGTTTAGTACAGTCCATATCCCTAATCACTGCGAAGTATACAGCAATGAAAACCTTTATCTTAAAACGTGTTTGCACCCTAAAATTGGAAGGAAAAGCTAAGTAGTAGACACTTTAATATTGTGATGAAGAAACATTATAGGGCAATTCTAAAGGCTGTACAAGATTGCAGGGCAGAGTTGGGCAGCTTTAAAAAAAAAAAGAAAAAACACGAATTGAGATTACAGAAAGAACTGAGGCAGGAAGAAAGTACTTGCCCAGAGTGGAGGGCAGTCAAGACTCTGAGGTTATGTCCCACATGGCAGACCTTGGATATCTCAAGTGACTTCGATAACAATTTAGTTCCCTTAAGATACAGAACTTCCATAATTAAAAGGGACTAATAATTGTATTCTAAAATACTGACTTAATTCAGATATAAAGTAAAGGATAACTGTGATATTTCTTCAGGAGTAACCACTTGTCTGAATGTTATAAACAACCAGATAATCATTTTAAAAAGTGTTTAAACAGTATTTGTAAGTATGGGAAACATTAGTTACATGTAGGCCTTTGAAAAACAACTATATATATGAAATAATCTAATATGAACTTTTATTTTTATGTTTTAAACTGACAAAAATAAAGTCACATGATTATGTTTAAAGTTTTGGACAACCACTTTATTACCATCTTAGCTACTTAAAATATGACCTTGATGCTTAAATTACATGTTTAATAAAATGTTTCTTCTAAATATCATTTAATGAATTATTATTTTATAAGATTTTGTACTAGGGGGATTTTCTAGAAAAGTATTCAACTTTTCATAACAAAGATGACTCATCATTTTGTATTTATTGTGCAATGCATTCTTCATATTTGACCAGGCAGTAGAAAAATATAATGGGGACTGATGGAATAGCTGGAATCATGTTGCCTTTTATACAAAGAACTTTTAATCTCATGACTTACAAATAAGTTGGCCACAAGTTTTATTAGACAAGAATGTTGCTCCCAAATTATTTTGTCTTTTACTCAAATACACATTAAAATCTAATTGTATTATGTTGGCTGTTATGTTATTGCTTCTTTACAACAAGGAAGTTTTCAAAAGAGAAAAAAGTATAATGGAGTGTGTATATACTTACCAAATGTGGACAAGCAATAATGTGTAATGTACAATATGATACATGGCCAGTTTTATCATATTAGGAACACTTCTGATGTCCTCATATAACTTATTTTTTTAAATGTTGAGCTTTTTTAAGGTCTGTATATTTAGCAATCTGGTTCTACTGTCAAGGGAAAACCCTTATTTATGAAAAACTAATAAACTTAGGATAAACATAATTAATTTTATTCTATAAGACATATTTTGATTCTGATTTAGACATAACCACCTGTTAAACTTCTTATTTCTTGAAATTGTTTGATATTCAAAATCAAGAACTTTGAGTTTCCCTTTTCTGACAAGATTCTCTGAGCTTCCCACTCTCTACTGCCTTACTCTATTGTATTTTCTCTTCATCATTATGTTTAATACCTTTGAATTTCTCCTATCTCTTCCTTTAAATTTTTAAAGGTCCTCAATTGCTTTTATTTATATTATTTCTAGTGCTACCATCTTCCGTTTGTAATGCATTCTTCACTCTACTGTTAGATTAAACTTTCTAGTGAAAAACTTACGCTTATCCTGCTTTCTGTGAAAAAAACTATCACTGTCTCCCTATTTCCAGTGGAATGAGTTAGTTTCTTTAAAGCAATATTTAAGGTGCCCCATCATCAAGTTCCTCCCATCAGCTCAACTTTGTTCTTCACTTTACGCAAAACTATGCTCCAGACAAAGTGAACCATTCACATTTTCTCACGCTTGTGTTACAGCCTTGTCAATCTTACCCTACGTTAATCTCTTCATTTATTCTTTGTTATGACTATTGAAATTGTTCTTATCTGTAAGGCAAAACATAAAGGTTACCTTCAAGAAAAATATCTTCTAATCTTACTTCAAAGGGTGATTTTGCTCTTGTCTAAACTATCTATGATTTACCTGTACTTCCCTTAAATACTTGTTATAGACTTATTTGTATTAAAATCTATGCAATATTATTTCATCATTCATATTAAAATGTTACTTTCTTCAGGGGATAAATTAGACCTGCTTGTGTCATCTTGGGAAATCCTGTAATGCTAAAATAACATATATGTTATATGATTAATATTAATATTTTAATGTACCCTGAGATTTACTAAAATTATTTTATATAACAAAATATTTGCTAACTGAAAAATGTAATTTCCAAAATTATTCAAGGGAAAACATTTCACTTAAGATATTCACTAGTACTATTTAGAACACATAATCTATTAATCAATGTATTTCTCAAAGACATGAAAGTAAATAAATGCTATCGTGTTTCTATTATGATGTACTTTCTGAATATTTTATGACATATTCTTATTCTGGTCTACTCTTCTAAAATGCTAGTTCTGTTTTCTTTTAATTGTCTTACATTCTCAGAATGTGGAATGCACATAACTAGAATTACTGCTTATTATTTTAAAGACATTTGTCAGGAGGAAGACTTCCAAACAGATCTGTGTGCTTTTTGCTGATGCTTTCTGAATAGTTAGCATAGTCCTTGGCACATAATAAACATTCGATATTCACTGATTAAATGGAGGAATGAATGAATGGCTACATGAATGAAAATGTATAAACACATAATGGTCTGAATGTTTCTAGGAGTGCTTTAGTGATTTCACTTGCTATAATTTCACCTGGCACTGCACAGTTTGAACATTTTATGTAGTGTAGTAGTTGCAACTGTGAATAAAGGTGACATTGAACCTACTTCAATGACATTTTACTTCACAAAGAAGAAGAAAAAGGATTTCATTATAAATATAATCTCTGCAGTTTAAAATTCATTTTGTGAATCTTAAAATTATGTCACAATGACATTTAGCACATGGATATAGTTGGAATTATAAACAGATTCATTTTCTAAATTTAAAAATGCTTTTTATAGCTATGTCCTATGTCCTAATATCTGAATTTGTTCTCTAGAATATATATAATTATTTCAAAAACATTGCATGTATCACTGAATTAATATTGAATAGGCAAGTTGCCTTTCCATTTAAATGACCTTTATTAAAGGATGTATGTCATGCCCAAAGCCTACTCTGAGATATTCTTTATGACCAGATCATCATGTTTGTTGCTACCTGAAATTTCTCTGCGGACCATAGATGACTAAGTGAGGATAGCTGTATAACTAAAAGGTAGTCAATGTATAGGCTGACTATCAACCCATAAGTTGGTACAATAGCTCCATGCGAGATAAATTCCTTAGGTTAATGCTAGGCAATTAATCTTATAATTTCTTTTTTGTTTGTTTATTTTTTTGAGATGGAGTCTTGCTTGTTGCCCAGGCTGGAGAGCATTAGTGTGATCTTGGCTCACTGCAACCTCTGCCTCCCGGGTTTAAGCAATTTTCCTGCCTCAGTCTCCAGAGTGGCTGGGATTACAGGCACGCACCACAACACCCAGCTAATTTTTTTGTTTTGTTTTGCATTTTTGGTAGAGATGGGATTTCACCATGTTGGCCTGGCTGGTCTTGAACTCCTGACCTCATGATCTGCCCACCTCGGCCTCCCAAAGAGCAGAGATTACAGGCGTGAGCCACCGCACCTGGCCATCTTAGAATTTCTTTTTCCGGATTTACTATATTATTTTATGATAGAAGAATCACTCTAAAATCTCAGTGGTGTAAAATAACAATCAAGAATGTTTTACTCATGGTACATATCCATTGTGGTTGACTGTAGATTTGTTCCAAGTGTCTTCAGTTCAGGAGACAGATTGATAGAGAAGCCTCTGTTTGAACATTGTCAATCTCCTGGTTGAAGGGAAATGGACATAGTAAACAACATTCTGACTTATTGAAGCACCTACCTGGGCATGACACACACCACTTCTACTCACATTACATTGGCCAAGCGAGTGGCATGATATAGGTGTGGTCAAGATAGCAGGCATGTGCAGTTTTTCCATAGAGTGGCCCATAGAAGAGACATGGTATGTCGTGATAGTGAATATTTAGAAAATAATACAGTCAACCACCTTGTCCCTTGAGAGTTTGAACTACAGTGAGCAGCATCACAAGCTTAAATTACCACAAGCATAAGGAGAAAACAGCTGAGCCACAAAAGTGGCAGATCAGGAAAGGAGAAAGCAAAGCATGCCTGGGGCGGTGAGGTAGCTCATCTCTGCAGCCAGAGAAGGCCTGGGTTGTTCTCTCTTGTTATAGATATACAGGGAAAGCTGACTTGTTTTCACTGAAGGTGTGCTCTTCAAACTATGTCCTATATTTTGTTATGCCTTCAGTCATAAAAATTAGCCTCCCTTGCTTAATGTTCATTCAGTGGCCATTTCTTCAAACACAAAAGAGTCTGTCATCTAACAAGAAAGCAGTAGTGAAGTTTTGTGGTTTTTTCCTCTTCCTTTAAAGAAAATAACTCTCAAATAATTAGAACTCAAATTAATTCAACAGCTTATATGAGTATATACTTTTTAATTTTTAGAATGTATGCATGCTTTGTTTAAATAAAGGAAAATTTAAGTTAAGCAGTTTGATGACAGAAAACACAGAAAAAGCATAACTGCTGAAGGGTTCTATTTGACTAATGCAGTCTTGGACTTTAGAATGTGAAAACTGTTTATCTGCCAGTTTCCTAATGGGCATGTTATAGGCATCAGGTTAATATAAAACTAAAAGATGTGTATGTATGTGTTTGCATAGGGGCGAGTGTGTGGGGTGGAATTGACTTATTTATTTATTTTTATTTTTTTGTTCTCTTCCACAGATGGTGATGTTAGAATTGGCTTGTTTAAATGACAGGTAGAACTATCTTATATACCTTTATATATATTACAAATTGTAATTACCAAAATAAACTTATAAAACAAAAATATTTTGTATTTTTATTATTTTACTGCTACTTTCCTCTTTACAGCACATTGTCTTAAGAGCAAAATCTCAGTTTATAATTTCATTTTTACTTTTTCTGCCATTTCCAGCTTTACAATATTTGCAACATATCATAATCTTCTTATATTGGTGAATTTTTACTAATCACAGATTTATAAAAGTATGCATTAAAAAAACATGATGAATAATGGCTAGAAGCTTATCCAAATTAAATATTGACATGAAAATTTATATTTACTTAAAAATATTAGTAAATATTTCATATGATACTTTATATATCCAGATACATTGGATTGTATAATTATCTAAAATAAAGTCATGCCATATGATTCAATGGAATTATAGTGAAATAAGCTCATTTTATCCTAAGGCAGAGTAGACTCTCTCTCCACTCCCCCAAGAAAATACTGGTGTTAATGATAAAATGACAAGCATTTGTTTGTCTATAGCTTTATAGTTGGTTATTTGTGAGGAAAACCTCGGATTTGATTTTGTTGTTTTTATCCACCTGAGTGCATTGTTCACTCAACAAATATGTCCATAGGCTTGAGCATGAAAGTGAATGAGAGCTTGTCTCTGCATTGAGAGTGTGCCTAGTTGACTGGAGAAATGTTCCCAACCTCAGGACCCATCAGAGAAAGCTATACTTAATACTATGCTACACACTATTTTACCAACTGCCACTTGGATTCATGTGTCTATGGCCTGGCTCACTTAATAAGAGGAAGACCACACTGGCAGTGGAACTTGAAAAAACAATGAAAATAAATTGTTGTTTCGGAACTTCTTTAAGATTACTCAGAAAATATTGCTCACTGTTTATGCCATGAAATCGGTAAGGTGAAAATGTTAACTACGAACAGAGAAGATGGGGAAACATGGAAGGAAGTTTGATATGAAATGGAGAGACAGAAATACAAGAGGGGAAGTAGAAAGACAACAAGAAAATCATCTTTGTCTCAGGCACAGGAAGGCAAAAAGGCCGGAGGGACAAAAAATAAAAGAAAGAAAAAAACATAGAAAAAGTGGAGCACATGCAAGGGGAAGGAACTCACCTTCTGTGGGCTTCTGGTGCATGAGCCACTGTGCAGGAAAGTTTAGTGGGATGAGCCGAAGGGCCATCATTCAAATCCTGGCAGGGAAGGTTTTGTGAACTTTCAGAACAGCAGAATTTATCCTACAGATGAAATGGAAAAGAAATCAATACTGTGGAGAAAATGGGCTGATTGCAAAGCAGGGAAAGTCTAATATATATTTTCCCATTTTATTTAGAAAGAAAATGACACTAAAATAAGAATGCACCAATTTCAAAATATTCTCAAGTGTAACAAGTTAAAAATTAAGCGTGGAGGCCGGGCGTGGTGGCTCAAGCCTGTAATTCCAGCACTTTGGGAGGCCGAGGCGGGTGGATCACGAGGTCAGGAGATCGAGACTATCCTGGCTAACATGGTGAAACCCCATCTCTACTAAAAATACAAAAAAAACTAGCCGGGCGTGGTGGTGGGCGCCTGTAGTCTCAGCTACTTGGGAGGCTGAGGCGGGAGAATGGCGTGAACCCGGGAGGCGGAGCTTGCAGTGAGCCGAGATCACGCCACTGCACTCCAGCCTGGGAGACACAGCGAGACTCCGTCTCAAAAAAAAAAAAAAAAAAAAAATTAAGCGTGGAGTGAAAAAGTGGCAAATAAATGTGGGAGTTAAAATATTTTAATTTAAAGATGATACTTTTCAGTATTATGGACACATTTAAATCATTTATGGGGAAGGAAGTTAATAAGCATTAATTAAAAGTTACATAAGCATGGATAATTATGAGTCCTATAACGAGGACATTAAATGTTTAAGGAAGTTAGAAAATCAATGAAATGAGTAAATACACAGTTGAAAGGAAAGAATGGATTGTCGAGGTGAGTTGAGGGGAGGGGACAATCTTTGGAATGGGACAGGTACAGGTTAGAAACTCCAAGCATTCTATTAACTATTTGTTGCTGGGAATACTATTTAACCTTAGTAAGATTACTCACATTCTGACTTTTCTTTTAGTGGGAATAATGATGTCACTTTAATGATTAAATAAAATAATGTATGAAAAGTGCCTAGAGCACTAATTTTCACTAAGTTGACTCTGCATTAGAGTTACTATCTATGGTCTCACAGATCAAGTACATCACAAGTTCATTATTCATATAGACCCAAATGCAGCAATCCTACTATATTTGTTTTTATTTTCTGAGCAACAATGTTAACATGGAGTAAAAGGAAAGGAAAAAATGAAGTAACATCTGCTAAAATAAAAACTAATTAGTATCTTGAACTCTAAACACTTTGGAAAATAAAACTTTCTATGAAAAAAGGGAAAGAAAAGAAAATATATAAAGCAACCAATAATTAAATTGTCTTAGTATAATATAGAATGGAAGAGGAGAAAATTACCAATAATAAAAGTATACTGTGTTTTGAAATACAAAAATGAATGCCTCAATAATTTTGAGATATGCATTGGGAAATGAATTCTTACTAATAAAATTCAATCTGCAGAAGTGTTTAAAATAAACATACTCTGATTTCTCTTAAGATTGTATAACTCTCTTTAAGGGAAGTAACTTTTATCACAAACTTTATATATATGCAGTCATGTACACACATATAATAATGTGTTTAAAGTAATTAAGTAATATCAACAGTCATTAAAAAAGGTAATAAGGCTAGGTGAGTGGCTCATGCCTGTAATCCCAGCATTTTGGGAGCCTGAGGTGGGTGGATCACTTGAGGTCAGGAGTTCAAGACCAGCCTGGCCAACATGGTAAAATCCCATCTCTACTAAAAACACAAAAATTAGCCAGGCATGGTGGTGCAGGTCTGTAGTCCCAGCTACTCAGGAGGTCGAGGGAGGAGAATTGCTTAAACCCAGGAGGCAGAGGTTGCAGTGAGCTGAGATCACACCACTGCACTTCAGCCTGGGCAACAGAATGAGGCTCTGTCTCAAGAAAAATAAAATGGTAATACAGCCAAATATGAACACAAAGTGAAAAATAAAACTAGAAATTCCAATCTTTCAAACAACAAAATTCAAGATGGCTTTTTAAAATATACATAAGAAAGACATGTATGCACTTAATGAATAGAGAAATGCCACAGTAGAATTATTAAAAAGGAAAGAAAACAAAAAATGGATTTCAAAGTGCCATAAATGGCTCCTGAAGTCCAATACTTCATTGTACTTAATGTTAGGTAATATAACGTGAGAAGTTAATTTCTCAAGAAAGGCAACGCCATTGATGCCACTTTTCTAACCAGGTATTCCATAACAGACTTGCACTCATATTTTCCTCCTCCTCCTACTCCTCACCATCATAGTTATTCTATGTTAGACGCTGTTTCTGGGGGGTTACATGGCTCATCTCATTTTCACCTTCATTTAGCAACAAAGCTCTGAGACCAACACAAAGTTTACACATCTTTCATGTGATAAAATAATATAAAAAATGAGATGCTTTTGTCTAACATTAAAATAATAATTTTTTTTTTTAGGAACCTCCATATGTTTTTCTATAATGACTATACTCGTTCACATTCCCACCAACTATGCACAGGGTTCTCTTTTCTCCACATCCTTGCCAAAATTTATCTTTCGTCTTTTTGATAAAAGCCATTCTAACAGATGTGAGGTGACATCTCATTGTGGTTTTGATTGGTATTGCCCTGATTATTAGTGTTGAACATATTTAAAATATACATGTTCACCATCTGGATGCCTTTTTGGAGAAACATCTATTCAGGTCCTTTGCCTAGTTTTTCATCTGGCTGCTTGGTTGCTGCCGAGTTACTTGAGTTCTTCTTTTTTTTTATTATTATACTTTAAGTTCTAGGGTACATGTGCACAACGTGCAGGTTTGTTACATATGTACACATGTGCCATGTTGGTGTGCTGCACCCATTAACTCGTCATTTACATTAGGTATATCTCCTAATGCTATCCCTTTCCCTTCTCCCCACCCCACAACAGGCCCCGACGTGTGATGTTCCCCTTCCTGTGTCCAAGTGTTCTCATTGTTCAATTCCCACCTATGAGTGAGAACATGCGGTGTTTGGTTTTCTGTTCTTGCGATAGTTTGCTGAGTTCTTTATGTATGTTGAATATTGACCCCTTATCAGATAGATAGTTTGCAAATATCTTCTCCCATTGTTTATGTTTCCTCTTTGTTCTGTTGATTGTTTCCTGTGCTGTGCAGATGCTTTTTAGTTAGGTGCAATTCGGTTTGCTGTTTTTCCTTTTGTTGCCTGTGTTTTTGGGGTCAGAGCCACACAATTATTCCCTATAGGAATATCAGGAATGTTCTCCATATGGTTTAGCTGTTTCCCCACCAAAATCTCATCTTGAACTGTAGTTCCCATAATCCCCACAAATAGTGAGAGGGATCCTTCGGGAGGTAATTGAATCATGGGGACAGTTAACCTCTTGCTGTTCTGATGATAAAGTGAGTTCGTTCTCATAAGGTCTGATGGTTTTTAAGAGACTTTTTCCCCTTTTGCTCTTCTTTTCTCCTTGCAGCCATCATGTGAAGAAGGAAATGTTTGCTTCACCCCTGTCATGATCATAAAGCCTCCCCAGCCCTGTAAAACTGTGAGTTAATGAAACCTCTCTCCTTTATAAATTACCCAGTCTCAGCCATGTCCTTATAGCAGTGTGAGAACAGTGTGATACAATTTGCCTCTGTTTGCTTCTTGAAATGTTATAGTTTCAAGTCTTTCATTTAAGTCTCTAATCCATTTTGAGTTGTGTTTTGTATGTGGTATGAGATAATGGGCTAATTTCATTCCTCTGGATATTCAATTTCCCCACACTATTTATTGAAGTGACTGTTTTTTTTTTTTTTCCCCAGTTGTGTGTTCTTGATACCTTTGTCAAAAATCAGTTTCCTGTAAAATATATGCACTTATTTCTGGACTCTTTATTCTGTTCCATAGGTCTATTATTCTATTATTATTGGTTTATATGTCTGTTTTTAGGTCAGTACCATGCTATTTTGGTTACTACAACTTTGTAGCATATTTTACAATTAGGTAGTGTAATGTCTCTAGCTTTGTTCCTTTTGATCAAGATTATTTTGACTATTGGGGTTTTATTATGGTTTCACATAAATTTAGAATTGCTTTTCATATTTCTGAAGACAATATCATCATATGATCCAGAAATCCCACTTCTGGATATATATCCAAAGGAAATGAAATCAGTGTATCAGAGATATCTGCACTCCCATGTCCATGGCCACATTATCCACAATAGTCAAAATATAGAATTTGCTTAAGTGTCCTTAAATAAGTGTCCTTTATGTCCTACATAAAGAAAATGTAGTACCTATATACAAAAGGATGATAATAAAGATGAATGGGTAAAGAAAATGTAGTACATATATGTAACAGGATAATAATCAGCCTTGAAAAATAATATGCTGTCGTATGATACAGTATGGATGACCTGTTAGGACATTATGCTAAGTGAAACAATCCATGCACATAAAGACATATACAGATACACCGAGAGAGTGCATACATGATTTATTGTAAGGAATTGGCTCACAAAATTATGGAGGTTAAAAAGTCCCACCTCTGCTATCTGCAACCTAGGGACCCAGGAAAACTGGCGCCATAGTTATGAAAATCAGCGTACTGATGTTCATAAAATCAGAGTACTGATGCTCTCAGTGGAGAGCAGGAGGAGATTGCCATGTCCTAGCTAACGAGTCAGGCAGAGAGAGAGAAGTCCCCTCTCTTGTTCTGTTTGTTTTGTTCAGGCTCTCGGTGGACTGGATGGTGCTCAATCACATTGGGGAAGAAAATCTGCTTTACTCAGCCAACCTATTCTAAGGCTATCGTCATCAGGAAATATGCTCACAGACACACCCAGAAATAATGTTTAACCTGGACACCCATGTCCCAATCAAGTTGGCATATACAATTTACCTTCACAATAACTCTTCTATTTGTACTCCTTTTAAATGACTTTGGGGATCAAAAAACTGTGATCAATATTATTCAAGCAGTTTGCCAACATGATCTTAAATTAGAAATAAAAACCTCTTGCAGTGTGAAATATATTTAATCATATACCAGCCCAGAGTTACTTACTCATCCTAGCTCCTACTATGTAAAAATTGATAAACGGTGTCAGCATAGGCATAAATGGAGAGAGAACAGTGGAGTTTTCAACATTTTATCTTTAACAAATAAAAAGTTCCCCTGTGTGAAATATTTTCAGCTGATCAAAAGTTTAGTAGACTCTGTTTGAGGAACAAAACTCTATCCCAGAATTTGAGACTGAACTCTTAGTACAAATGATTAAACTATGTAATAAACCTAAAATTTAAGTGGAGTACTAAGAGATGTTGAGGATATGCACACTTTTCATTTTCATCTGGAAATTAAATTAAATAAACCATGAAAAATCTCTATGTTTTCTCTTTTATATATATGCTTTCATTTCTTCTTCATATAAAGTCTGTTTTTTTCTTTAAAATACTGTTCAGTGGTTATTCTTAGAGCACATCTTTAATCTCTTATATAAATATTTTAAAAATGAGGTGTAACTCTCATCTACCACAAAGAAAAAAAACATAAATATTTAAAAAAGCTTATCTGTAGCACAAACTAGAAGTGTTTGAGCATAGACACAGCTTAGGTATATATAGCTAAATAGCTCCAAGCAAACAATATCGGAGGATATTTCTTCATAGTTAGAAAGGAATTTGATTCAGGAAATGATGTTTTGTTTGAAAAATCATTAGCATCATTAGATAATTCACTTGCTAATAAATCATCCCTTTCCATTTTTAAGTGATTAAAAAAAGATATTTCCTTATATTGACCAAAAGCCATTTGGATTTTCAATATTGTACAATGCACAAGAATTCTTTTTAATTTTATAAAAAGTAATACAGGCTTTAAAACTATTTCCAGAAATATCTCCTTTGACCTCATTTCTCCACTATATTCTCTTCTTTATAGATAAGCTTCTTGAAAGGGCATTCTTGCTTCTTATTTCCCCTTTATTTCTTACGTCCCCAGAAATCTGTTTTCTGCTCCTGTCCCTCCAAAGGAACTACTTATTCTAAGGACATGAAAGAAATCCAAATGTCTAATTTGCTAGATATTGTCCTTGCTAGTATGAATCAATTTTGATATTTGCTATCTCTTTATTCTGAATAGAATTTATTCCATTACTTTATTTGACAGTATTGTCATCCATCTTTAGTTAACTCATGGAGTTACTAAACAGAGTTAAATAAATTAACTCTGAAATATTGATAGAAAGTAAAACACTTTGAATGTCAGGAGTAAAGAAGAAATAGTAGAGATATGAAGAGGCTGTGGTAATAGAAATGGAAAGAAGTCTAATTTCAGCTCAGTATATTCTATTTTCTCCAAATCCCCAATGAAAGTTGATATCACACCATATACAATATATAGAGCTCAGAATGCAGTTATTTAATGTCAGATGTACTAGTAATAAGTAATAAGAGCCATATATTTCTATTTCCATACTATTGTCTCTGGAACAATTCCCCAAATTAAATACTTGCACTTAATCTTCATATCACAGTTAGTTTCTGAGGGAACCTAAACTAAACTTTATATAAGTGAAAAAAAAAAAATGATTGGGTATTTGCCAATCTTTGGTATGTGGTTTTATTTCTTTAATTTAAAAATATTTGTATTTATTTTGAATTTTTATTTATTTGATTTTGATGTCTAGTGGTTTACTAGTGATTTATTAGTGGTTATAGTGGAATAAATTAAGCAATATATGGAAATTATAGAATGCAATTAAAAATAACATACTTATCAAAATTATCACTATCATAAGTTGTATTGAAATGAGTAAGAGATCCAAAGGATACTAGATTCTTTCAGACCATTGGTGATGACTTCTTATGACAAATAGCACAGGTAGTCTTTGTCTTCTGTGTTTCTTTTTCTTCTATGAGAAAATGTTTAAATATCATTTTATTTCTACACTAAAAAACAGCAGTAAATCTTTAATACATTTGAAAAACATGAACTGCATGAAACAGGATCTTGAATCCCTCAGTTGGGAAACACAGTCCTTAAAGGATGAGTCTGCAAGCAAGGAATAGGAAGATATTTGAGGCAAAACACCGTTTCATTAGGTATTAGCTCTGTGACTCTGGCCCATTCGAACTTGAGCTTCTCAACTGCAAAACAGTCACAATAATAGTGTGCATTTTGAAGGGTTATTAGGAGATATAAATGAGATAATATATAAAGTACTTAATAAATACTTGCTTTAGTGAGCTCTCATTAAATCTTAGCTGCAGCTATTGCTACTATTTAAATAATTATTACTTGCAATATCATTATAAATTATCATTATTAATAAACTTGTGATATCATTATTAAGTATTATCATTATTAATAAAATATAGGTTAGAAATCAGGAAAGAAATTCAATCATCCTAACTATTGTGGAATATAAAAAAGTAGAAGCCAAAGCGAAGTCTTTGGTCCTTAAACCAATGCTAACTCGAGAATTACAATTTGGGTCCTGATACCGTGTCTTAGTCAGTTAAGGCTACTATTAACAACCTACCATAGCCTCAGTGGTGCATAAACAACAGACGTCAGTTTCTCAGTTTTGGAGGCTGAAAGTTCCAGATCAGGGTACCAGCACTGTAGCATTCTGGTGAGAGTCCAGTTCCATGTGCAGACGGATGATTTATTTTTCTTTTCTTTCTTTCTTTCTTTTTTTTTTTCTATGGAGTTCCCCTCTTGTTGCCCAGGCTGGAGTGCAATGGCGCAATCTCGGCTCACCGCAACCTCCGCCTCCAGGGTTCAAGTGATTCTCCTGCCTCAGGCTCCCGAGTAGCTGGGATTACAGGCATGTGCCACCACGTCCAGCTAATTTTGTATTTTTAGTAGAGGCAGGGTTTCTCCATGTTGGTCACGCTGGTCTCGAACTCCCGACCTCAGGTGATCTGCCCGCCTTGTCCTCCCAAAGTGCGTGAGACACCTCTCCCGGCCCCGATTTCTAATTGTATGGCCACATGGCGAAGGGCGAAGAGGCAAGCTTTCTTTTGGGCTTTTATAAGAAGAACTCCTTTTATAAGAAGCGCTCCTCCCTCGTGATCTCATCTAATCCTAATTGCCTTCCAGAGGCCCCAGTTATAAATACCCACACATTATGGAGAAAGCTTTCAATATATGAACTGGCCGGCAAACTTTCAGTCCATTGCACTATATAAAGCACTGGAGGGTCACAGATGAATTCAGGATATTTTCCAAAGCAAAGAAATTCACATCATCCTGCAAAAGTAGGGCCTAATAAATATATGTTACGATTTTATGTGTTACATGCTTTTGAAAAATAGAAATATATTTTGGAATATCCATAAATATGAAGACAGTTTTGTTGTCTTAAAATTTTCTAGGGCATTTTAATATGCAATATCTTATTGACATAAAAATGTCTCCTATTGTTTAAAATAGTTCAAAGATCATTAATTATCATCACATAAGAACTGCTGCTATATACCACAATCATTGATATGTGTAATAGATATAAGATATTTATATCTACTACGTATATAGTAGACATAGATCTCATATATATCTTAACACATACAAGATATTTATATATCTTTATTTATTATTTTGTATACATGAAGTAAGTTTTTATATCTGGACAAGAGAACTAGGAGGGTGCGACCATAATGTTCTTCAGATAAGATACTAGTGCACTGTCAGTGGCTTCCAATAATTGTTTGTTTGTTTGTTTGTTTATTTATTTCCTTGAGACAGAGTTTTGCTGTCGTTGCCCAGGCTGGAGTGCACTGGCACGAACTTGGCTCACAGCAACCTCCGCTTCCTGGGTTCAAGTGATTCTCCTGCCTCAGCCTCCCAAGTAGCTGAGATTACAGGTCCCTCCACCACGCCCGGCTAATTTTTTTGTATTTTTAGTAGAGACAGGGTTTCACCATATTGGCCAGGCTTATTTGAACTCCTGACCTCAGGTGATCCACCCACTTCGGCCTCCCAAAGTTCTGGGATTACAGGCGTGAGCCACCACGCCCAGCCCCAAGAATCTTTAATACTGAACCTGAATTATTTGTAAAATCTGAACATCATTCTTCCCTAAGAAGAGAAAAGACTTTACAAATAATATCCTGATTTTAAAACAATGCTTTGTACTTGGACAACCTCGGTTCAAATCTTTGTTTATTTATTAGTTAAGTACAACAATTTTCTTGACTGTGGTAATGTTATTTAACTCTGCTTTTTTTTCCTTCTATAAAATGGAAATGATAATATTATTTACTACTAACGACTGTTATGCTAATTATATATATATATATATAGGTATATATGTGTGTGGATAGATATACATACATATTGAAACTGGAGAGGTTCCTTTGTCCCCTTGGCAGGGCGTGTGGTGGGGGTCTGCTTTCCTCGATGTCCTCTCAATGTCCGGTGGCTTTTCATCTTCTGCCGATATTTTCATCTTGTAGTCCAGCAGCTTCTGTTTCTGTCTTGGTAGGGTCTCGGGTTTTTATAGGCCCAGGATGGAGGTGTGGCGGGCCAGAGTGGTCTCGGAAAATGCAACCTTTGGGATGCAAAGTAGGAATGCCTGTCCTCACTTAGGTCTGTGGGGGTGGGCCTTAGCTAGGGACCTCGCCCTCCTCTACCCAGCCCTTCCCTTCCCGGCTTCCGTATCATTTAAAGAGACCATGATCTTCCCTTCCCAGCACGCTTATATCAATATGTAAAGAGAGAGATCTACATAGATAGATACATAGGTGGATAGACAGAGAAAGACAGAGAGAGAGAGGTGGAAGGGGCACCGACTCACTAGACATATTTTTATTTGATATTTCAATCAGTTTATTAATATAGTTAATGTGTGTATATTTCAATCAGTCACTACTCTAGATTATGAACAACTTTTTTTCTTGTTGTTGGTTCTTAGCTATGTAACCCGGGCAGAAACTCTACAACGCAGGGAAAACTACATTATTAAAAATTGAATAATAGGGGCAGATTTTCTATCCTTTTTAAAAATATTCATTAAGAAGGATATTCAATGCATCTGTAATCAAAAGTCAGTGATTGACTGTGTGTGGAAGTACCTATTATATTTTGTGCCCTACTGTATCAAACTCAGAATAAGCATCTTCATATGGGTCTGGGACATTGTCTTCTAAAGTAAAAAATCCATTGCCCTGCATGTAGATGTCATTTATCAGAGCTTGGCAACTTGAATTTATTTATTTATTTATTTATAAATTTTAAATTTTCTCCTTTTTTAATTTTAAATTTTAATTAATTAATTAATTTATTTATTTATTTTAAGACAGAGCTCTGTCAGGTTGTAGTGCAATGGCACGATCTTGGCTCACAGCAACCTCAGCCTCCTGGGTTCAAGCGATTTTCATGCCTCAGCCTCCTGAGTAGCTGGGATTACAGACCTATGCCACCATGCCAAGCTAATTTTTGTATTTTTAGTTGACGCAGGGTTTCACCACGTTGGCCAGGCTGCTCTCAAACTCCTGGCCTCAAGTGATCCACCTGCCTCGGCTTCCCAAAGTACTGGGATTATAGGCATGAGTCACTGCACCTGACCAGAATTTATTTTTTAAAGTTAGGGGCTCTCTTGTTGAAAAGAGTGCTTAATTTTATTACTCAACTTCCAAAAAGAGTGAAAATATTTTCGTTGAATTCTACCGGAGTATGAAACCCTCATCGCAAGGACTCATTGTGGAAACCACATCTAATTTTTATTTGTATCATTCTTCCACTACACAGCATGTCAAGCACTCTTCCCTTTCCCCCTCAAATAGTTCTCCAGTTGTCTTGATAAAGCAAATTCCAGAAGTCATGAGTCAATGTTAGAAATGCTTTAAAATGAATGATTACCAATTTCACACAATGAATTCTGTGCGGTTAGCAAAAATATGTTGAGCAAAATATGTCATTAGAACAATTTTTAATAATCAGTTCAGTCTAGGTCTCTTTACTCCAAGTTGTGTGTATCAACACACACATGTGTTTATCGGCTTTCCCTGGTAAAGATTGCCTGTCCTGACAAACATTTGGAAACCCAAACCAACATTACAATCAATGGCTCTATATTATGGCTCCAAATGTTTTCCATTCCATTGACATTGGTACCTAAACCTTGGTCAATTAAAAAGTATTTTATTTAGACTAGTGCTAAGAATAGAAACAACTGGATCATTTCTGTGACAGAACAGAACTTAACAGGTAAGAGATCAGCTCTCCTTCCTCAGCTCTAAGAATAGAAAGCATAAAAGCAGAAGGGCAGAGATCATGTGATACCATATAGCAGCAGAATGTCTATAAAAATGGGAATGGTGCAATTAAAACAGATCCCTCAGGCTTCTGGTCATTTTTATAAAATGTCCTTTTGGCCTCTAACATTAGTCATCTTACTGGACAATTCAAGTCACCAATAACTTTTATCCCAATTAGAAATGTAGTATCTACAAAAATACACCATCCCCTGAGTGTAATATGATGCTTTACTTCACACAACAAAAGAAATACAACTTCAAAAGACAATAACCAGAGCTGACAAATATTGGCTACGTTGTCACATACAATCACCTAGTTCCTCACACTGATTTTTATTTTCCTGAGGACTGTGCCAACAGATGTTAATGTGGTATAAATGAACATGTCAATTTTCTCATAACTATGTTGACAAGTGTTAAAGAATTCAGCTTAAGAGGGACATGCTATCTGACTATTACCTGTCTTCCTCTTTTATATCAAGTTACTGTGTTGCCTGTCCTGGCTTTGATGTCTTATCACAGGGTAGCATACGGCAGTTGATGAAAAAGCCAGAAATATTATTTTATCCACACTAACTCTGAAACAAGGAGCCTTGCCCACTTTTTGGGTGAAGATCAGCAGACCAATGAACACCTCTGCCTAAGGCCACAGGGGAAGGAGGCAGGAAGCATTTGGTCCAGGGGTCTGGTTGTTGTCTATTTTGATTTAGCAGAAGAAATCTTTTCTTTGCTGCTTTAGTACTTTGTTATTTCCTTGCAGGAAGCTTTTCAGAAATAAGGCATAATGAAATCTGTTAAAATATAACTCTTGCAGGCGAGGTGCCTGTAATCCCAGCACGCTGGGAGGCTGAGATGGATAGATTGTTTGAAGCCAAGAGTTCGAGAGCAGCCTGGGCAACATGGTGAAACCTGTTTCTACCAAAAATACAAAAATTAGCTAGGCTGCAGTCCCAGCTACTCGGGAGGCTGAGGTGGGAGGATCGTTTGACCCTGGGAGGCAGAGATTGGTTTCATTGTTTAAGATTGTGCCATTGCACTTCAGCCTGGTGGCAGAGTGTGACCTTGTTTAGAAACAAACAAACAACAAATATACACACACACACACAGACGTCACATCTTAATTCACAGCATGCACAGTTGATTTTAGTTAGTTGCATATGCCGTGGACCTAAATGACCCTCACCAAGCAGCATCACAAAGTGACCATTCTATCAAATGGATTTCTGAGGTAACTGGCACAGGAGCTGAACTACATTTTTGGGATTAATATTAAGAAAATAAAATTATCAGTATTTAAATTCCAGTATCACTATACTATTATTATTCCTATGGATTAACTCAATACACTTTGAAAACCACCTGACCTTGAGCTAACATAGATACCATACCAGCTTGGTACAACTCACTATACAATTGATTCTTTTCTTTGTGGACTTTAGTATTTATAGAATACCACTGTTTATCATGGAATTATGGGATGTATGTTTCTGTAGTGATTTTGTTTTTTGTTTTTGTTTTTTGTGTTGTTTTGAGATGGAGTCTCACTCTGTCGCCAGGCTGGAGTGCAGTAGCGCAATCTCGGCTCACTGCAATCTCTGCCTTCCAGGTTCAAGCGATTCTCCTGCCTCAACCTCCCGAGTAACTGGGATTACAGGCACGCACCACCATGCCTGGCTAATTTTTGTATTTTTAGTAGAGACGGAGTTTCACCATGCTGGCCAGGAAGGTCTTGATCTCCTGACCTCATGATCCGCCCTGCCTCGGCTTCCCAAAGTACTGGGATTACAGCCATGAGCCACCGTGCCAGGCCATGTTTTTTAGATCTTAGGATATTATACACAATACTGTCTTTGGATCTTTGGATACAATATTTTTAATAAAATCTCTCTGAGTTTTTTCTGATACATACAGTTAAATTCACCTGGCAAAAATGTGAGCTGTTTTAGATTTTGTTACATGATACTCAATTCCTCTCCAGAAACAGGAAATCAAATTTGAGTGTCACTGGTAAAACTTGCCAACATTGGTTTTTGTCACTTTTATTTGTTTTAGCTACTTTAATGAATTCTGAAATTGTGCTACAGAGTTCTTTCAATTGAATTTCTATGTGTTACTAAGTCTATACATTTATCTAATTTTAAATCTGTGATTTCTGCTATATCAGAAATTAATATATTATTATTAAGTATATGTAATTATAAGATATTATTATATTAATAATATAATATCTAGCTATTTCCTCCTCTTCCTCCCCATAAAATATTTGCATAAAATTATATTTGTTTAACCCTTTTTCTTTTAGAATATAGAATTTAACCAGATTGTACTAGTCTTCGGGCACAAATAGGAACATAATAACTCAGTTATTAACATACATTTTACTGTTTCATTGCCTCTAAATGAATAACAAAGGACGTTACTGTCACTCAGTCCCCTATGAATTCCTTTCTCAGAGAAATATGCCTGTCAGTCACGAAGGGTGTCTTACCAATGCCGTGTAAGGTGCACTGCAGTTGCACGGGCACCTTGGTCACCAATGCTCCCATATCACTGATCACTGGGTGCCCAGTACCAAAGGTGTGTAAGGGACCCTGGCAAAGTAGAACTTGAGCAAAGCTAACTTTACGTTTTAATTTCAGTTGAATTTATGCTCACTATGCTACATATGAGACTAAGCCAAGGTTACAAAATAATCTGAATGACATGCTGTCCCTTCTGTTACAAAGGTATTATTGAATTAGAGTCACCATGCCACCCTCTGAAGAATGAAATGTACCAAGAGGTTCCTCAGGCTACCTGTAAATAGTTATTTAGTGGGTAGTACAGAGTCCTCCCCATTAGTTTGAAAGTTTACTTGAATAGAAAACTGCTACAAAGAATAGCATATACGGGTTAGAACTTCGTCAAACATATTACTTGGTTTTGTAGCTTTTTACTCCATATATTTTATGTATATTGGATATATCAACTTTATTATTGTATATTTGCATATATTTGGTGTGCCTAATGATCAAACCCACCGTTTTTTTCTATTTCTTTTTCTATACCAGGATAACTGTTGTATCCTGTGTTCTATGGACATTTAAAATAATATTTTAATAAATGTTTGATTTATCTAAAATTGAGTGTATGGAGAGGAGTAAGAGTTCCTCTTTTATGTGGCCATTTTATTTTTTAGCAATAGTTATTAAATAATGGTGTCTACGCTAACAGTTTTGTTGGTTTTGACATATTCTTAGTTCTCCCAATACTTAGCAATATTTAAGGACATGTTTATTTAATCTATTATGTTTTGTTTAAATTTCATAATATATTAAGTGTTATAGTTTACCCTTTAGAATTGTGGCAAAATAAGTTTTATTTAATAATTATAACAATTTTTCTAGAGTGGTAATTTATATTTCTGTTTTACAGTTGAGACAACTGAGACATGGAAAGTTTACATTACAGGTGGCAAAGTTATACTTTTAGAATTTCAAATCCTATGTTTTAAGCCATTATTTTATCCTAACTTCTTTTGTTAAATTTCTATTATATGTTATTGCATACCATAAAATTTTGCTAATTTTTATTTTGTAATATGACACAATATCTAGTGAAACAAACACAATAGTCTATCCCTTCATGGACACACACACTCATACACACACACACACACGCAAGTGCTGCTCTTTGTGTAATTTGCTAAATTAGTTAATTCTTTCAGTTGTACCTAATTATGAGCCTGTCAGGTTTTATTAAGTGTTCTATGATAGACTAATTGCTATTTTAATCAATTTCTATATTCACTTTGGAATTTTATTGTCCTTACTTTTGAAAATGAAGTAAAAGATTTCTCACTGTTTAATTTCACCATTTTATTTCTATTAATTTTATTTTTAACTAACAAATAATTGTATATGTGGGGTACAATGTGATATTTACACACATGTACATTGTAGAATAATTAAATCAATCTAATTAATGTATCAATCACTTCACATACTTTTTTTGTAGTGAGAACATTCAGAATCTATTCTTTTAACAATTTTCAAGTATACAATACGTTGTTAACTGTAGTCACTGTGCAATGGTTCTCCAAAACTTTTTCCTCCTGTCCAACAGAATCTTTGTAGCCTCTGAAAAACTCTTCCCATTCCCTCTCCCTTGCCCCAACCTCTGACAGCCACCTTCTGTGAGTCTGATATTTTTAGATTTCATGTATAAGTGAGATCATGCAGTATTTATTTTATGGTATTGGCTTATTTCACTTAATGTCTTTCAGGTTTATCTATGCTGTTACAAGTAACAGGATTTCCTTCTTTTTTTAAGGCCAAATAATATTCGTGTGTGTGTGTGTATATATATTATATAAATATATAAAACATTTTATTTATTCATTAATCCACTGAGGGACATTTAGTTTGATCCAATATCTTGACTATTATGAACAATACAGTAATAAACATGGGAATGTAGATGTCTCTTTGATGTACTGATTTTAATTCCTTTGGGTATATTCACAGAAGTGAGATTGCTAGATCACATGGTAGTTCTTTTAGGATCTTTGAGAATCCATACTGAAAACCATACTGCATTCCATAATGCCTGTATTAATTTGCATTACAAAAGACTCTGAATACTCAAGGTAATCTGGAGAAAAAAATACAAAGCCAGAGGCATTACACCTCCTGAATTCAGAATATATTAAAAAACTACAGGAATCAGAACTCCATGGCACTGCCATGAAAACAGATACATGGAGCAATGGAAGAGAGTAAGGATCTTAGAAAAAAATCCCATGCATTTATGGTCAATTGATTCTTGACAAAGGTGCCATGAACATACAATGAAATAAGAATAATCTCTTCAATTAATTGTGTTGAGAAAACTGGAAATCCATGGGCAGAAAAATGAAATTGGACCCTTTTCTCACATAATATACAAAAATCAACTAAAAATGGATTAAAGACTTAAACTGAATACCTAAAGTTTTAAAACTACTAGAAGAAAACATGGAAGAAAAAGTCCATGATACTGATCTGAACAATGACTTTGGTGTCTAGGATATGGCCCCAAAAGCACAGGCATCAAAGGAAAAATAGACAAAAGAGATTGCGTCCCAAACTAACACTTTTTTAAGGAAAAATATTTAAAATATTTTGAGTGAACTACATTTTACATTTGTTAAGCTTGCATAGTACACAAAGTGATTTATCATATTTTAAAATTATTTACATTTATTTGATTGATTATATAGTGATAATGACATTGAAATGGACAAAAAGACTTTTGTACGTCCTGTCTAGTACGTACATCATAGTTACATAATGTTTTCTTTGATTTTAGCTATATGTCAGCTCTCAAATTTGTTAAAATCTGTTAAGCCATATCACTATTATTCCAAAAATGCAAATTAATTGTGTCTAATGTAATTGAATTGCCTATTGCCCAATTGGAAAGACACATTGTGCAACAATTTGTAAATTCATTTTAGCATTTCTTCTTCGTCTTGTAAGTGTAAGACTCTTTAAATTCTACCGTGACATTGTTGTGACATCTTACTTGGTCACTTAATTAGTAAAGTACAATTTAGGACACATGTTTATTTTAGACTTGTATAAAGTAATAATTTTACCTTACATTTAAATGTATTGTTTAACAAATGTGTTGAAAATTTTCTTATACAAAGCTAGATGCAATTTCTATAATTACAAACACATATTCATGACAATTTATATAAATAAACACATGAAATATTATTCCAATTACTAAGGTTATTTAGGAATTTTATTTATATTTTACTACAATTACCATAAATATACATCTATGCACATTATAGTTTTGAAACAAAACCACATTTTGCTGTCCTGGTTATAGGTAGAAGATTGAACAACTTACATCTAGCTTTATTTCCTCCTGAACCCCCATTACAGTGATAGAAAAACACATTTTAGAAACATTAAATTATAGGGATAAGTAAAGTGGAAGACCAGAACCAGTAAAATTTTATAAACTGAAAAACTGATGGATAGGTGATTTAGAGAAACCCAAAGAAGGTGAGTCCACTACACCATTGTTGAAAGTTATGAGGTAACACAATTTGATTCTCTGAAAATAGAATTGAAAAATGGCAGTATGATGTGCCTCTGTCAGTGGAGTAATAGACAATGGGGACTCAGAAAGGTGTGAAGGTGAGGGGCTGCGAGTGGGGAGGATGATGAAAAATTAATTATTGAATACCATGTACATTATTCAGGTGGTAGATACCCTAAAAACCCTGACTTGATCACTACACAATCTATGCATAAAACAAAATTGCACATGTACCCCAGACATTTATACAAATAAATTTTTTAAAATGTGTAGTTTGATTTTAAAAAGGTGGGAATAAAGGTAGAACTAAAAGCCTTCCTGAACTTCTCCCTCATTCTAAAGTAAACTAAATACTTATTCGTAACAGAAAAGACCTGAAGTTACTAAACCTGAGGGTTTTCCAAGGAAGTGGTTCAGTCACATCAACTATAATAAAGAACACTGTTAACTAACACAATCTGTGAAGTAAGAGATAACAATGAGCATTTCAGTGTCTTAAATATCAGGGTATAGTAAACAATTTCCAGATATGCCCAGATGTTACATACTCTGAAAGACAGAAATTTAAACAAACTGAAGACTAGATGAAGAAAATGTGGTATATATACACCATGGAATACTATGCCGCCATAAAAAGGAAGAAGATTATGTCCTTTGCAGGAACATGGATGGAGCTGGAATCTATCATTCTCACCAAACTAACACAGGAACAGACAAACACTGCATGTTCTCACAATATAAGTGGGAGCTGAACAACGAGAACACGCGGACACAGAGAGGGGAACAACATACAGGGATCTGCCGGGAGCGTGGTGGTGTTGGGGAAGGAAGAGCATCAGGTGAAATAGCTAATGCATGCAGGACTTAATACCTAAATAATGGGTTAATAGGTATGGCAAACCACCATGGCACATGTTTACCTGTGTAACACACCTGCACATCCTACATACATATCCTGAAACTAAACATAAAATTAAATTTTAAAAAATAGAAAATGAAAATAAATTTGAAAAATGGCAGAAAACAAAAAGAGAAGTCCAAGAGAGCTAGATAAATTATTAGAAAATAAAAATCGATTTGATTAAAAAGAAAAAAAATCTGAAAGGAAGTAGCATCTTAACAGCCTGTCCTCCACAATTGATTTGTGTTTCACAGGACAGATCAAAGTTAACAGCACCCTAATTATGATAAAAATAAAAATTTTTAGTATAGAAATAATATTTAAAACTCATTTTAAAATTTAGAAATATTACCTAAAATTATAAAAATAACCGTCAAACAATAATTTAGGAGCACCAGACATGGTATATATTACCACATTAGAAAAGGATAGAAGTATAGTTTCAGGTTCAAATGTAAAAAAAATTGGAAATCATCGCTTGTATAGTTACAACAAGAAAAAAGATGAACCAACTGAATAGCAATAACATTTTTGGACCCATTAGATAATTGAGGTTGCAAGAAAAACTGCTAATCCAAATTCTAAAGAGACAAGAGAATCACAGTCACCTCTAAGATCTGGTAACCTGGAGAAGAAACAGCTGATGAATTGCTGGAAGCTGAGTGTGGGCTAGTCTGAGAGCGAGAAACTCCTGGAGACACTTCTTAGAGAAATTCTCATGCTTTGGTGGGTTTTACCTCCAGGAAACCCACTAGGTTGTTATTGTATAGAGCCAAGAAACATCCTTGTTATTTTCTGACAAAGGGTAGGAAAGAGTAATCATTATAAAATATACCCAGATCTTTGACAAAAAGACTTGCTGTTGAGAGAGGAAATACTTTATCCAAGCGTTATCCCTATTGGGGGAAGGGCATTTCTTCGTTACCAGATACCTACCTTCCTGTCACATTCAAGGAGGGTTAAAATATACACATGAAACAATTGTGAAGATTATAACTCAGAAACACAAGAACATCCAAAGCCTGAAATTTAATTATGAGACTATAAAATTTCTCCCTTCATACCCTGCTCACACATACCTTACTGCCACACCAACAGTATTCCAATATAATAAGTAGGACTGTAGAAAAAGAGCTGCAAGATGCAAGCTCTATCTGAAGAAGAGTTATTAGGGAAGCACTTAAGATAGTAGAGAGACATACAAGGACACTAGATAATTTAAAACCCCTTGAACATACTGTTACAGAAATATTAAATACATACATGTTCGAGTCAGTTTAACATAAACCCCACAATAAAGGACAATTTGTCTCAAATTCTTAATACTTGATACATCATGATAGGCTTTCAATAAAAGAAAGAATGCTTAAAAGCAAAAACAAACAAAAAGTCTGAAGAAACAAAGTAAGCATCACAAAAAGAATCATATATAATAAATACAGCCTTGGAGTGCTCAAACAAGGAACTTAATAGATCTAACACTAAAACAAACAAGTAATGCAAACACAGAGGTATGTTCTAACAAAGACTGAAAAGAAAGGCTAGACTCAAAATTACTGTAACAGAAATGGCTAAAGCCACTGCTGAGCTCTGCTGAGCTCTTTAATGGACTGGGCACAGACAAAGAAAAAATTATTGACCTTTTAGGTATGTCAGTAGAAACTTTCCAAAGTGAATGGAAAAGATAAAAAGAATAGGGAAGAAAAAATATAACAGAATGTGTAACAACTGTGAGACAAATGCAACACGGGCATAATAATGCGAGAAAGATAATAAAAGAAGAACAAAGCAGAAGAAATATGTGAAATAATTACAGGTTAGAATCTTCCAAAATTATTGACAAATATCAAACCACAGTTCTAGGAAACTCAGAGAGCACCAAACAGGATAAACACACACACACACACAGACACACACACACCCCGCTAAATGTAAGCATATTACATTCAAACTGCAAAGTACCAAAGACAAAAACAAATTTTTTGAAAGAAGCCAGAAGAACAATTTTAAGAATTACAGGTGATCTCATTGGAAACCAAAGAAAACAAGCAAGAAGAAAGTGGCATGATATATTTAAAGTGTTACAGGGAAAAAGAAACACACAACTCACAAATATAGAATTCCATTCCCAGGGCAATATCTTTCTAATGTTAAAGAGAAAAGAAATGACTTTCTCAAACAAAAACTAAATGAATTATCACCAGAGGGCCAGCCATGCAAAAAAAAAAAAAAAAATGTTAATAGAACTTAGAGAAAAATGAAACTATATAGTTCAGAAATGCAGATTTACATGAAGAGCATTGGGGTAATTTTTTTTTTTTTTTTTTTTTTTTTTTTTTTTTTGAGACAGAGTTTCACTCTTTTTGCCCAGGCTGGAGTGTAATGGTACAATCTTGGCTCGTTGCAACCTCCGCCTCCCGGGTTCGAGTGATTATTCTGCCTCAGCCTCCCGAGTAAGTGGGATTACAGATGTGCACCATCACTCTCGGCTAATTTTGTATTTTTAGTAGAGACAGGGATTCACTATGTTGGTCAGGCTGGACTCAAACTCCTGACCTCAGGTGATCCACCTTCCTCAGCCTCCCAAAGTGCTGGAACTACAGGTGTGAGCCACCATGTCAGGCCAGGGTAAAGATTTTTATGTAAAAAATATATATATATATATATTTTCTTATTCTTAGTAGATCTAAAATATAACTTTTTATTGTTTAAATAGTAAAATGCATTGGATAATTATAGCATATGAATAAATAAAAAATAGGAATGCTACTAACAATACTGGCATGAAGGCAGATATGTGGGCCAATAAAGAGCCCAGAAATAAACCCACACATATACAGTTAATTGATCTTCAACAAGAGTGCCAAGAACACACAATGGAGACAGTATCTTTTCTTAAATGGTGTTGGGAAAACTGGGTTTCCACATGCAAAAGAATAAAATCAGAACTCTATCTTACACTATACACAAGCAATTAACTCAAAGTGGATTAAAGACTTAAATGAAGACCTAAAACTAAAAAATTCCATGAAAAATACGTAAAGGAAAAGCTTCTTAATATTGCTTTTGGTAATAATTTCTTTGATTTGACACCAAAATCCCAGGTGACAAAACAAATATAGACCAATAGGATGGACTGTATTGAACTGAAAAGCTTTTGCACAGCAAAGGAAACACTCGATAGAGTGAGAAAGCAACCATCAGAATGGGAGTAAATATTTGCAAACCATCTGTCTGGTAATGGGTTAATATCCAAAATATATAAGTATCTTCCACAACTCAAAAGCAAAAGTAAACCAAATAACTTTTATTTAAAAATGGGCAAAGGACTTCAGCAGACATTTCTCAAAAGAAGACAAAGGGCCCCAAGGTATACAAAAAGGTTCTCACTATTGATAGCTACAGTAGGCAGAGAAATTCTAGGCAGAAAAGTTTGGGTCCTGACAAAACCCCACCCTCAATCCAGGAAGCCTTAACCTGTAGCCCAAAGTGAGAACTTACATCTCTGTTTTCACACTTAAATGTTGCCTTTTCCTGAAACGTGCATGGCCCCGCCCCATTCTATCCTGTGACTATAAAGAGCCCAGACTCAGCTGGCAGAGAGGAGAAGTAGCTGGACATTGGAAACTACAGCTGGACATTGGAGAGAAGCAGCTTGACTTCAGAGGGACAGCTTGATGGTGTAACTTCTGTGAAGAATCTGGCCAGAGATGGCCAGGCTTCAGGAGATTACCTACCCCTCACCCCATCCCCTTTTCAGTTTCCCTTCCCTCTGAGAGCCACTTTATCAGCAACAACATCCCCTGCACTCACCATCCTTCAATTTGTTCTTGTAACTTTATTTTTCCTGGATACTGGACAAGAGCTTGGGAGCCATGAGTGCAAATACAAAAGGCTGTCACACTGACACTGGGCCCTCGCTGGTAGAAGGAAGACATCTTACATGAAAAGACAGAGGGCCCACTGAGCTGTTAACATTTAAGCCATCTGAAGATGGCTTAGCTAAAAGAGCCCTGTAATACACCCTGGGAGGCTTCAGGGGTAGCAGGTAGCCCCTCTATGCCACCATGAGGCCACACAGAGTTCGCTCCTTCTGACACCCAAAAGCATTCACCCTGAACAATTTTTGGTTCTTTTGATTATTTGTATGAACTTTTTGTTCTCTATTTCATTCAGTTCTGCTCTGATTTTAGTTATTTCTTCTGCTAGATTTGTAGTTAATTTGTTCTTATTTTTCTTGTTTCTCTAGGTGTGATGTTAGATTGTTAGAGAGCTATTTGAGGTATATATTAAGTGCTATAAACTTTCTCTTAATACTGTTTTTGCTGCATCTCAGAAATTTTAGTGTATTGTATCTCTGTTTCATTTATGTTAAGGATTTGTTTGATTGCTCCCTTAGTTTCATTGTTTAACCAGAAGTTACTCAGGGGGAAATTGTTTAATCTCCATATAATTGTGTAGTTTTGGGAGATCTTCTTGGTATTGATTTCTGTTTTTATTCCACTGTGAGCTGAGAGTATGGCTGGTATGATTTCAATTTTTTAAATTTATTGCAATTTGCTTTATGGTCAAGCATGTGGTTGATCTTGGAGTATGTTCTGGCCTTAACATTCTTGTTTGATAACCAGTTACAAAGTGCTTAGAAAATAGCACTTCTAAAAAGGTTACTATTATTTGCATCAACTTGGTAAATATCCCCTTATATTGAAATTGAAGATGTATAAAAATCATAAAATGTAAACATGTTTGTGAGAAATTTATAAATTTATAAATGTGTGTGTGTGTATATATATATATTATATGCTGCAACATGGATGAACCTTAAAAATGAGCTAAGTGAAGGAAAACAAATACAAAACATAATATGTTATATGATTCCATTTATATACAATGTTCATTACATGTAAATACATGTAATCAGAAAGTAGCTTACTGTTTTCCAGGGGAAGACAGAAATGAGAAAGTGACTGAATTTTTGTATGGGGTTTCTTTTTAGAGGGATGAAAATATTCAGTTATTAAATTATGCTGATGATTGCACAAATCTGTGGATATACTCAAATGACTGAATTGTACATGTAAAATGAGAGTTTGAAAGTTATGTTAATTACATATCAAAAGAGTTGTTATTTAAAAAGATAAACTTAAGAAAGTGGTTTTGCATGTTTATACTTTATCGAAAATAAACATTTTAATTGTCTTTTGAATATTAAAAATGTCACTATGATATATGTGAAAACTTCTTAATACACAGGATCTTGTTGACTCAACTCTTGACTCTTTAAGATTGAGGATAATCAGTGTCCTTCCAGCAACAATTTCTGCTTATATAAGACAGAATAGTGACAAAACCCTTGGCTCTTTGGATCTGGGAAGAAAGCTTCTCAACTATAATGCCAGAAGGGAAGGCATTGGGAAGTCCTTCTGACTGAATGGTCATCATATCTGGGATATAATCTTCTACACTGCAGATCTATATGGTCTCTATGGTAACAGTATATGTAGATATTAGTAGTCATGAAAGGAGAGTTATTTCTGAAGTGAGATTTATAATACTCAGCTGCGCAAATCAGCCTTACAGCATTAATTTCTTATAGTGAATAGTAAGACGATCTCCCACAGACAATCTGTGCATTCTCTAGTCAAAAGTGACATATATCATCTGCATACCTAACTAATTTATAATGTGCATTTAATTTAGGGTTGTTAGAAAAATAAAGATTTTAAGCGATCATCTAATCTGAGCCCTTTAGATCACATATAAAGGAATCAGAAACAAAGTCATAAAGTGATTTACCCACATTTTAAATCTATTTAGAATAGATGTCAGGTAGGGATATTAGGTTTCTTTCTTTCCTTCCAACATTATCCCAAAGCAGTGTTTTGTTTTCCAGCAATTCCCTCTACCCCAATTCTTCTTAAACAATTAGATTTTGATACAAATTACATTCAAAATAATAACTTTGTTACTGAGATAACTTGAGAGCTATCTATATTCTCCAGCTTGGTGTATATTACCACACTTAATCTAGCAAACAATATTAAATAATATATTTTACAAATTAGAACAAAGATACTCAAAGTAGCTAGGTATTTTACAAATAAAAAATTGTCCCTCAAAGATGTTACCTAATGTGTTTAAAGCTACCTGGCTTTTAGTGTTTCCAGCTCTTGGTTTCTAGATCCAAGAGCTAGAAATTGCACCCCATTATTCAAGCTGTATAGTCGGAGATCTAGTTAGTATACTCTATTAATCTCCTGAGGCCTAGAAAACGCCATGCCTAGAGTAATTTACTACAAGTATGGAAAGACTTGTTTTGTGTGTTTGAAGATGTTAGTTACAATTAAGAGCAAACTCCAAGGCATAAGCAGTTCCCATATGACTATTGCAGGGTCAAGTTGTTACAATTATGAGAAAGAAAGTCATGCAAAACTTGACCTTACAAAATTGGATATTCCAGGTTGATTGAATCTGAAACATCAAAAATAATAATAGAAAAATTTTGTCTCAGTAGGTACTTGTTTATGAAAATGTCACTGTATGTATGATATTGCTTTTTCATAATTGTTGCATTTCAGATTTGTTCACTGAACAAGTTAATTCAACAGACAAGTTATCATTAAATTCCACTGGTGGGAGGTAGATAAGATTTGCAGGCTTTAAATAGTTCAAACATTTCATCAGCCATAAATGAAAAAAACGTTACTGCATAGAGTTGCCTTTTACAATATGGAAGCAAAATCAGTAAAAATATTTTGAAATATATTCCTTAACTCTTTATTCACAAAAATTTAGGGAAATATTTTGATAGTATTTCCATGGTGTTTTTTAATATTGCTAGAACATTTTCTCTATAATATACTTAATTCTAGTAGACATTCAATAAGAACTGCAGGGCGGAGCAAGATGGCCGAATAGGAACAGCTCCAGTCTCCAACTCCCAGCGCGAGCCACACAGAAGACCGGTGATTTCTGCATTTTCAACTGAGGTACTGGGTTCATCTCACTGGGGAGTGCTGGCCGATCGGTGCTGGTCAGCTGCTGCAGCCCGACCAGCGAGAGCTGAAGCAGGGCGAGGCATTGCCTCACCTGGGAAGCGCAAGGGGGAAGGGAATCCCTTTTCCTAGCCAGGGGAACTGAGACACACAACACCTGGAAAATCGGGTAACTCCCACCCCAATACTGCGCTTTAAGCAAACAGGCACACCAGGAGATCATATCCCACACCTGGCCGGGAGGGTCCCACACCCACGGAGCCTCCCTCATTGCTAGCACAGCAGTCTGTGATCTACCGGCAAGGCAGCAGCGAGGCTGGGGGAGGGGTGCCCGCCATTGCTGAGGCTTAAGTAGGTAAACAAAGCTGCTGGGAAGCTCGAACTGGGTGGAGCTCACAGCAGCTCAAGGAAACCTGCCTGTCTCTGTAGACTCCACCTCTGGGGACAGGGCAATAACAAACACAGCCGAAACCTCTGCAGACGCAAACGACTCTGTCTGACAGCTTTGAAGAGAGCAGTGGATCTCCCAACACGGAGGTTGAGATCTGAGAAGGGACAGACTCCCTGCTCAAGTGGGTCCCTGACCCCTGAGTAGCCTAACTGGGAGACATCCCCCACTAGGGGCAGTCTGACACCCCACACCTCACAGGGTGGAGTACACCCCTGAGAGGAAGCTTCCAAAGCAAGAATCAGACAGGTACACTCGCTGTTCAGAAATATTCTATCTTCTGCTGCCTCTGCTGCTGATACCCAGGCAAACAGGGTCTGGAGTGGACCTCAAGCAATCTCCAACAGACCTACAGCTGAGGGTCCTGACTGTTAGAAGGAAAACTATCAAACAGGAAGGACACCTACACCAAAACCCCATCAGTACATCACCATCATCAAAGACCAGAGGCAGATAAAACCACAAAGATGGGGAAAAAGCAGGGCAGAAAAGCTGGAAATTCAAAAAATAAGAGTGCATCTCCCCCGGCAAAGGAGCGCAGCTCATCGCCAGCAACGGATCAAAGCTGGATGGAGAATGACTTTGACGAGATGAGAGAAGAAGGCTTCAGTCCATCAAATTTCTCAGAGCTAAAGGAGGAATTACATACCCAGCGCAAAGAAACTAAAAATCTTGAAAAAAAAGTGGAAGAATTGATGGCTAGAGTAATTAATGCAGAGAAGGTCATAAACGAAATGAAAGAGATGAAAACCATGACACGAGAAATACGTGACAAATGCACAAGCTTCAGTAACCGACTCGATCAACTGGAAGAAAGAGTATCTGCGATTGAGGATCAAATGAATGAAATGAAGCGAGAAGAGAAACCAAAAGAAAAAAGAACAAAAAGAAATGAACAAAGCCTGCAAGAAGTATGGGATTATGTAAAAAGACCAAATCTACGTCTGATTGGGGTGCCTGAAAGTGAGGGGGAAAATGAAACCAAGTTGGAAAACACTCTTCAGGATATCATCCAGGAGAACTTCCCCAACCTAGTAGGGCAGGCCAACATTCAAATCCAGGAAATACAGAGAACGCCACAAAGATACTCCTCGAGAAGAGCAACTCCAAGACACATAATTGCCAGATTCACCAAAGTTGAAATGAAGGAAAAAATCTTAAGGGCAGCCAGAGAGAAAGGTCGGGTTACCCACAAAGGGAAGCCCATCAGACTAACAGCAGATCTCCCGGCAGAAACTCTCCAAGCCAGAAGAGAGTGGGGGCCAATATTCAACATTCTTAAAGAAAAGAATTTTCAACCCAGAAATTCATATCCAGCCAAACTAAGTTTCATAAGTGAAGGAGAAATAAAATCCTTTACAGATAAGCAAATGCTTAGAGATTTTGTCACCACTAGGCCTGCCTTACAAGAGACCCTGAAGGAAGCACTAAACATGGAAAGGAACAACCGGTACCAGCCATTGCAAAAACATGCCAAAATGTAAAGACCATCGAGGCTAGGAAGAAACTGCATCAACTAATGAGCAAAATAACCAGTTAATATCATAATGGCAGGATCAAGTTCACACATAACAATCTTAACCTTAAATGTAAATGGACTAAATGCTCCAATTAAAAGACACAGACTGGCAAACTGGATAAAGAGTCAAGACCCATCAGTCTGCTGTATTCAGGAGAGCCATCTCACACGCAGAGACATACATAGGCTCAAAATAAAGGGATGGAGGAAGATTTACCAAGCAAATGGAGAACAAAAAAAAGCGGGGGTTGCAATACTAGTCTCTGATAAAACAGACTTTAAACCATCAAAGATCAAAAGAGACAAAGAAGGCCATTACATAATGGTAAAGGGATCAATTCAACAGGAAGAGCTAACTATCCTAAATATATATGCACCAAATACAGGAGCACCCAGATTCATCAAGCAAGTCCTTAGAGACTTACAAAGAGACTTAGACTCCCATACAATAATAATGGGAGACTTCAACACTCCACTGTCAACATTAGACAGATCAACGAGACAGAAAGTTAACAAGGATATCCAGGAATTGAACTCATCTCTGCAGCAAGCAGACCTAATAGACGTCTATAGAACTCTCCACCCCAAATCAACAGAATATACATTCTTCTCAGCACCACATCGTACTTACTCCAAAATCGACCACGTAATTGGAAGTAAAGCACTCCTCAGCAAATGTACAAGAACAGAAATTATAACAAACTGTCTCTCAGACCACAGTGCAATCAAACTAGAACTCAGGACTAAGAAACTCAATCAAAACCGCTCAACTACATGGAAACTGAACAACCTGCTCCTGAATGACTACTGGGTACATAACGAAATGAAGGCAGAAATAAAGATGTTCTTTGAAACCAATGAGAACAAAGATACAACATACCAGAATCTCTGGGACACATTTAAAGCAGTGTGTAGAGGGAAATTTATAGCACTAAATGCCCACAAGAGAAAGCAGGAAAGATCTAAAATTGACACTCTAACATCACAATTAAAAGAACTAGAGAAGCAAGAGCAAACACATTCGAAAGCTAGCAGAAGGCTAGAAATAACTAAGATCAGAGCAGAACTGAAGGAGATAGAGACACAAAAAACTCTCCAAAAAATCAATAAATCCAGGAGTTGGTTTTTTGAAAAGATCAACAAAATTGACAGACCACTAGCAAGACTAATAAAGAAAAAAAGAGAGAAGAATCAAATCGACGCAATTAAAAATGATAAAGGGGATATCACCACTGACCCCACAGAAATACAAACTACCATCAGAGAATACTATAAACACCTCTACGCAAATAAACTGGAAAATCTAGAAGAAATGGATAATTTCCTGGACACTTACACTCTTCCAAGACTAAACCAGGAAGAAGTTGAATCCATGAATAGACCAATAGCAGGCTCTGAAATTGAGGCAATAATTAATAGCCTACCAACCAAAAAAAGTCCAGGACCAGATGGATTCACAGCTGAATTCTACCAGAGGTACAAGGAGGAGTTGGTACCATTCCTTCTGAAACTATTCCAATCAATAGAAAAAGAGGGAATCCTCCCTAACTCATTTTATGAGGCCAACATCATCCTGATACCAAAGCCTGGCAGAGACACAACAAAAAAAGAGAATTTTAGACCAATATCCCTGATGAACATCGATGCAAAAATCCTCAATAAAATACTGGCAAACCGGATTCAGCAACACATCAAAAAGCTTATCCACCATGATCAAGTGGGCTTCATCCCTGGGATGCAAGGCTGGTTCAACATTCGCAAATCAATAAACATAATCCAGCATATAAACAGAACCAAAGACAAGAACCACATGATTATCTCAATAGATGCAGAAAAGGCTTTTGACAAAATTCAACAGCCCTTCATGCTAAAAACGCTCAATAAATTCGGTATTGATGGAACGCACCTCAAAATAATAAGAGCTATTTATGACAAACCCACAGCCAATATCATACTGAATGGGCAAAAACTGGAAAAATTCCCTTTGAAAACTGGCACAAGACAGGGATGCCCTCTCTCACCACTCCTATTCAACATAGTGTTGGAAGTTCTGGCTAGGGCAATTAGGCAAGAGAAAGAAATCAAGGGTATTCAGTTAGGAAAAGAAGAAGTCAAACTGTCCCTGTTTGCAGATGACATGATTGTATATTTAGAAAACCCCATTGTCTCAGCCCAAAATCTCCTTAAGCTGATAAGCAACTTCAGCAAAGTCTCAGGATACAAAATGAATGTGCAAAAATCACAAGCATTCTTATACACCAGTAACAGACAAACAGAGAGCCAAATCAGGAATGAACTTCCATTCACAATTGCTTCAAAGAGAATCAAATACCTAGGAATCCAACTTACAAGGGATGTAAAGGACCTCTTCAAGGAGAACTACAAACCACTGCTCAGTGAAATCAAAGAGGACACAAACAAATGGAAGAACATACCATGCTCATGGATAGGAAGAATCAATATCGTGAAAATGGCCATACTGCCCAAGGTAATTTATAGATTCAATGCCATCCCCATCAAGCTACCAATGAGTTTCTTCACAGAATTGGAAAAAACTGCTTTAAAGTTCATATGGAACCAAAAAAGAGCCCACATCTCCAAGACAATCCTAAGTCAAAAGAACAAAGCTGGAGGCATCACGCTACCTGACTTCAAACTATACTACAAGGCTACAGTAACCAAAACAGCATGGTACTGGTACCAAAACAGAGATATAGACCAATGGAACAGAACAGAGTCCTCAGAAATAATACCACACATCTACAGCCATCTGATCTTTGACAAACCTGAGAGAAACAAGAAATGGGGAAAGGATTCCCTATTGAATAAATGGTGCTGGGAAAATTGGCTAGCCATAAGTAGAAAGCTGAAACTGGATCCTTTCCTTACTCCTTATATGAAAATTAATTCAAGATGGATTAGAGACTTAAATGTTAGACCTAATACCATAAAAATCCTAGAGGAAAACCTAGGTAGTACCATTCAGGACATAGGCATGGGCAAAGACTTCATGTCTAAAACACCAAAAGCAACGGCAGCAAAAGCCAAAATTGACAAATGGGATCTCATTAAATTAAAGAGCTTCTGCACAGCAAAAGAAACTACCATCAGAGTGAACAGGCAACCTACAGAATGGGAGAAAATTTTTGCAATCTACTCATCTGACAAAGGGCTAATATCCAGAACCTACAAAGAACTCAAACAAATTTACAAGAAAAAAACAAACAACCCCATCAAAAAGTGGGCAAAGGATATGAACAGACATTTCTCAAAAGAAGACATTCATACAGCCAACAGACACATGAAAAAATGCTCATCATCACTGGCCATCAGAGAAATGCAAATCAAAACCACAATGAGATACCATCTCACACCAGTTAGAATGGCGATCATTAAAAAGTCAGGAAACAACAGGTGCTGGAGAGGATGTGGAGAAATAGGAACACTTTTACACTGTTGGTGGGATTGTAAACTAGTTCAACCATTATGGAAAACAGTATGGCGATTCCTCAAGGATCTAGAACTAGATGTACCATATGACCCAGCCATCCCATTACTGGGTATATACCCAAAGGATTATAAATTATGCTGCTATAAAGACACATGCACACGTATGTTTATTGCAGCACTATTCACAATAGCAAAGACTTGGAATCAACCCAAATGTCCATCAGTGACAGATTGGATTAAGAAAATGTGGCACATATACACCATGGAATACTATGCGGCCATCAAAAAGGATGAGTTTGCGTCCTTTGTAGGGACATGGATGCAGCTGGGAACCATCATTCTTAGCAAACTATCACAAGAACAGAAAACCAAACACCGCATGTTCTCACTCATAGGTGGGAACTGAACAATGAGATCACTTGGACTCAGGAAGGGGAACATCACACACAGGGGCCTATCATGGGGAGTGGGGAGGGGGGAGGGATTGCATTGGGAGTTATACCTGATGTAAATGATGAGTTGATGGGTTCAGCACACCAACATGGCACAAGTATACATATGTAACAAACCTGCACGTTATGCTCATGTACCCTACAACTTAAAGTATAATAATAATAAATAAATTTTAAAAAAAAGAATAAAAGGAAGCAACTATGTAACAGATACTATAGCTCTTATTCATGTTTTTAAAAATCAAATTACCTTCATTGCCTACCTGCAATGAGGTGTCCCTTTGAGATCCCTAGTAATTGTTTAACACACTTCTACATCTTTGAGTTTAGGAAACATGAAAATATGTTCTGAGAGGCGTTTTGCGACATAAAAAGGGTAATATTGGTGTCGCCTTGTCCATATTGACCTTGGACGTGGAGGGTAGGTGAAATAATAAATTAAGGTAACCAGAGCAGTGTTTTTGCTTTCTAGGCTCATTTAACTTCTGACAGTCTCCTGGGCAGTGTCCTTCTCATTATTATTCCCTCTCTGCCTCCTAGTGGCCTGGCACTGTCCCATTTACCACATCTAGCAATCACCGGAGGGATGCTGCCCATCACCATCTGGAAGAGGGACCTGTTACTGCCTCTGCACTCCCCACTGTTTCTGCCTCTCTGTCTCACTGTTCTGGAAGAAGATGGTTTCTTTGATATTGATTAAAATATTTATTAGACTCCCTCAAAAAAAAAATAAATAAATAAATAAAATAAAAAAATAAAAAAAAAGAACTGCATAAAGATAATTCTGTTAATACTATGCATTTAAAGATTTTGAGTCAAAGCAAAATAAATGGCATAGTATAAAGCATTGTTGATTTTGTCTAACTACTTAAAACCTACAATAACATATATATATATAACCACCATTTAATTTTTCTAAAATGTATAATTTTGTCTTTTATTTAATACTCTAATTTCTAACAAAATACATTATCTTTTATATATACTGTACCTAAGAATTCTATATTATTTCCTTCTTTATGCTAATTTTTGGTTTGGTTCAGTTTTGCTTTTCTAGTTATTTTGATGTGCACCATTCGGTTGTTTATTAAAAATCATTCTCCTTTTTTGATATAGGCATTTATGGTTTAAACTAACCTCTTAACACTGTTTCTGCTACATCCCACAGGTTTTGGTGTATTCTGTTTCCATATTTATTTGTTTCAAAATTTGTTGATTTCCATCTTAATTTCTTCATTGACCTAGTGGTTATTCAGGAACATGTTGTTTAATTTTTATCTATTTGTATATTTTCGAAACTTCCTATGGGGTTTAATTTCTCGTTTTATTCCCCTGTGGTGGTCTGACAAGATGTTGATATTATTTTTATATTTTAAATTTTTCAGACTTGTTTTTTGGCCTAACATATGTTCTATCCTGGAGAATTTTTCATGTGCTGTGGAGAAGCATTTTATTCTGTAGCTGTTCAATAAAATGTTCTGTAGATGTCTGTTAGGTCTTTTTGGTCTAAAATCCATTTAAAATGCAACTTTTTCTGTCAATTTCCTACCTGCATGATCTGTCTGATGGTCAGAGTGGGGTGTTGAATCCCTCACTATTACTGCATTGGAGTTGATTTCTCTCTTAGCATCCAGTAATATTTGCTTTATCAATCTGAGTGTTCCAGCATTGGATGTACACATATTTATAACTGTTATATCCTCTTACTAGATTAATCCTTTTATCATTATATATTGACCTTCTTTGTTTTATTTTACTAGTTTTGAATTAAAGTCCATTTTATCTGATATAAGTGTAACTATTCCTGTTAGCTTTTGATTTCTGTTTGCATGGAATATCTTTTTTCATCACTTTACTTTCAGTCTATATGTGTCTCTATAGGTAAAATGCATTTCCTATAAGCAGCATATAGTTGGATCATGTTTGTTTTTTTCCTCCATTCATCCAGTCTATATCTTGTAAGTGGAGAATTTAACCCATTTATGATCCAGGTTATTATTGATATGTGAAGTTTTGTTTTTTTTTATATATATTTTTGGTCTTCTTTTATTATTATACTTCCCATTCTAGGGTACATGTGCACAACGTGCAGGTTTGTTACATATGTGTATATGTGCCATGTTGGTTTGCTGCACCCATTAATTAGTCATTTACATTAGGTATTTCTCCTAATGCTAATCGTTTTCTAGTTATTTTGATTTTGTTTGTTTGTTTCTTTCTTTCTTTTTCTTTTGTTGCTTATCATTCTGATTTAATGGTTTTCTGCAGTGGCACCATTTGTGTTCTTTCTCGTCCTAATTTGTGTGTTTCCTTTACCAGTGAGTTTTATATATTCATGAGTTTTCATGATGGTGAATGTTGTCCTTTCACTTCCAAATTTGGGACTTCCTTGAGCATTTCTTGGACGTTCAGTCTAGTGGTGATGAATTCCCTCATCTTATGTTTTTCTAGGCAAGATTTCTTTCTCCTTCATTTATGAAGGATCATTTCGCTGGATATAGTATCCATGGTTGATGGGGTTTTTTTTGTTTGTTTGTTTTAACTCCCTAACAATTGAGTATATAATTTTATTCTCACTTTGCTTGTAAGGTTCCTGCTGTCTTTTCCCCATTGCTTGTTTTTGTTAAGTTTGTCAAAGATCAGATAGTTGTATGTTCCTGGCCTTATTTCTGGGTTCTCTATTCTGTTGCATTGATCTATGTGTTTGTTTTTGTACCAGTAGCATGTTGTTTTGGTTACTAAAACCTTGAAGTATAGTTTGAAGTCAGGTAGCATGGTGTCCCTGGCTTTGTTCTTTTTGCTTAGAATTGTCCTGGCTATATAAGCTCGTTTTGGGTTTCATATGAATTTTAAAATAGTTTTTTTTTCCTTATTCTGTGAAGGATGTCAATGGTAGTTTAAAGGGAAAAGAATCAAATCTATAAATTGCTTTGGATGGTGTGGTCATTTTCATGATATTGATTCTTCCTATCCATGAACATGGAAAGTTTTTCCATTTGCTGGTGTCCTCTCTGACTTCCTTGAGCAGTGGTTTGTAGTTCTCGAACAGGTTGTTCAGTTCCCTTGTTATCTGTATTCCTAGGTATTTTATTCTCTTTGTGGCAAATGTGAATGGGAGTGCATTCATAATTTGGCTCTCTGCTTGTCTGTTGTTGGTGTACAGGAATGCTTGTGATTTCTTCATATTGATTTTGTATCCTGAGATGTTGCTGAAATTGATTATCAGTTTAAGAAGCTTATGAGCTGAGTCAATGGGGTTTTCTAGATATAAGATCATGTTATTTGCAAACAAAGACAGTTTGGCTTCCTAACTCATTTTATGAGGCCAGCATCATTCTGATACCAAAACTTGGCACAGATACAACAACAACAAAGAAAGAAAACTTCAGGCCAATATCACTGATAAACATCAATGCAAAAATCCTCAACAAAATACTGGCAAACCGAATCCAGCAGCACATCAAAAAGCTTATCCACCACGATCAAGTCAGCTTCATCCCCAGGATGCAAGTCTGGTTTGATATATGCAAATAAATAAATGTAATTCATCACAAAACAGACATAAAAACAAAACCACATGATTATCTCAATAGTCACAGAAAAGGTTTTCAATAAAAGTCAACATTCCTTCATGTTAACGACTCTCAATAAACTAGGTATTGCAGGAGCATACCTCAAAATAAGAAGAGTAATTTATGACAAACCTACGGCCAATTTCATACTGAATGGGCAAAAGCTGGAAGCATTCCCCTTGAAAACTGGCATAAGAAAAGGATGCCCTCTCTCACCACTCTTACTCAACATAGTTTGGAAGTTCTGGCCAGGGCAATCATGCAAGAGAAAAAAAGAAAGAGTACTCAAATAGGAAGAAAGGTAATTCACTTTTTAAGGCAAATAAAGTAAAATATGTCATTCAGTTCATAACAACTCTGGTATTTTTGAGGTTTCCTCCTATTTTACTGCTAAACTTGCCCCTTGGAAGAACTATATTCGTTTATTTCACATTTATAAGCCAAGTATTACTCTATTGGCTAAAAATCTTCCCTTTAAAATATTTGGTGGTTCTATTTTAAGTTCTTTGAGAAATTTCCAAACCACTTTACAAATCAAAAGTTATTTAAGTAATTTCCAAGCTGTTTTTAATAGAGTATTATTCTATTTGCTAAAATATTCCATTTAAAATATTTGATAGTTCTATTTTAACTCCTTTGAAAAATTTTTAAACCACTTTCCACAATGTTGAATGAATTTGCATTTCTATCAGCAGTGTATAAGTGTTTCCTTTTCTCTGCAGCCTCAACAGCATCTGTTACTTTTTGATTTTTTAATAATAGCCATTCCAATTTATGCAAGATGGTATCCCATTTTAATTTGAATGTAGTTTTAATTTGCATTTCTTTGATAATTGTGATGTTGAACATTTTTTCATTTGTTTGTTGGTGCTTATATGTCTTCTTTGGAGAATGATCTGTTCATGTCTTTTACCCACTTTTTAATAGGGTCTTTTTTATTGAGTTATTTGAATTTCTTATAGATTCTGTATATTAGACCTTTGTCAAATGCATTCTTTGTGAATATTTTCTCCCATTCTGTAGGTTTTCTATCAACTCTATTGATAGCTTCTTTTGCTGTGCAGAAGCTCTTTAGTTTAATTATGCTACATTTGTTAATTTTTGTTTTTGCTGCAATTGCTTTTGGAATCTTCATCATGATATCTTTGCCAAGGTCTATGTCCAGAATGGTATTTACTAGGGTTTCTCCAGCAATCCCATCACTGAGTATGTACCCAAAGGAATAGAAATCATTCTACCACAAAGATGCATTCACTTGTATGTTCATTGCAGCAGTTTTCACAATAACCTAACAAGAGTGGGCTGGATACAGAAAATGTGGTACATATATACCATGATACCATGGAATACTATGCAGTTTAAAAAAAAAAATCATGTCCTTTGCAGCAACATGGGTGCAGCAGGAAGCCAATATCTTAAGCAAATTGATACAGGAGCAGAAAACCAAATACCTTCTGTTCACAGTTTAGTAAGTGAAAGCTAAATATTGAGAGCACATAGTCACAAAGAGGGAAATAATAGACCCTGGGACTTACTTGAGAGTGGAGGGTGAGAAGAAAGTGAGGATTGAGAAACTACCTGACATACACTATGCTCATTACCTAGGTGACAAAATCATTTGTACACCAAACCCCAGCAACACGCCATTTGCCCAAATAACAAAATTGTACATGTACCACCTGGACCTAAAATAAAAGTTGGAAGAGCAAAAATATTTGACAGTTCCATACTACCCAGAGTAAGTTGGAGCAAGGTACATTTTGGAAATATCTCAAAATATGAATATTTCAGATTATCTCAAATATAAAGGACTACTAAACTGCTGGATGGAGTTTACTGGGACTGTTCAAAAATTATTAGGGCTATTAAAACATATTGAAACTCAAAAAACAAATTTAAAAAGCAATCCCATTTATAATAGCATCACAAAGGGTAAATTACTTAAGAAAACATTTAACCAATTTAACCAAGGAACAACCTGTAACCTGAGAACTATTAAACACTGATGAGAGAAGTTGAAGAAGACACAACTAGAAAAGAAAAGATATCCCAAGTTCATAGAGTGGAAAAATCAATACCGTTAAAATATTCATACTGCTTGTAATAGTCATTTCTTTGTTCACACATATGAGCATAGGCTGTTAGACACAGCCAGGGCACATCTTGAATGCTTTGCTGCTTGGAAATTTCTTCCTCCAGATACCCTAAACCATCACTCTCAAGTTCAAATTTCCCTGGATTCCTAGAGCAGGGGCACAATGTAGCCAAGTTCTTTGCTAAAGCATAGCAAAAGTGACCTTTACTCCAGTTCCCAATAACTTTCTCATTTCCACTGAGACCTCATCAGCCCAGCCATCTTTGTCCACATCATTATTAGCATTTGAGTCACAATGATTCAACAAGTCTTTATGAAGTTCCAAATTCTCTCTCATCTTTCTGTCTTCTTCTTAACCCTTCACACTCTTCCAACCTCTGCCTGTTACCCAGTTCCAAAGTTGCTTTCACATTTTCAGGTGTCTTTGTAGCCATGCCCAACTCCTCAGTACCATTTTTCTGTATTAGTCCATTCTCACATTGCTATAGAGAAATACCGGAGGCTGAGAAATTTATAAAGAAAACAGGTTTACTTGGTTCATGGTTCCACAGGCTGTACAGAAAGCATGACACTGGTATCTTCTCAGCTCCTAGGAGAGTGTTCAGTAAACTTACAATCATGGAAGAAGACCAAGGGGGAGCCAGTACTTTGCACAGCCAGAACAGAAAGAAGAAAGAGAAGTGGAGGGGTGCCGCCGACTTTTAAACAACCAGATTTTGTGAGAACTCTATCAGTGTACAGTACCAAGGGAAAATGGTGCTAAATCATTTGTGATGGATCTACCCCCATGGTTTAATCACCTTCTACCAGTCCCCACCTCCAACACTGAAGATTATAATTCAACATGAGATTTGGGTGGGGACACAAATCCAAACCATATTGTTACCCAAACTGATCTACAGGTTAAATATAATTCCTATTAGGATTTCAAAGGCATATTTTACAGAAATAGAAAAAAAAAATCCTAAAAATCAAAAGGAACCTTAGAAGACCCTGAATAGCCAAGCCAATCTTGAGTAAAAAGAACAAAGCTGGTAGAATCACACTATCAGATTTCTAAGTATACTACAAAGCTAATATACTACAAAGCTATTTTCTGCCAATTCCATGCTCTTTTGATTACAAGAAAACACAGAAACCAATGAAACAGATTAAAGAGTCTAGAAATAAACCCACAAATATAGGTAAACTGAACTTCAACAAGTGCTCTGAGAATACAAAATAGGGAAGGGAGAGCCTCCTCAATAAATGGTATCAGTATATGTAGATATCCACATAGAACAATCAAATTAGGCCCTTAGCTCACACTATATAAAAATATCAACTCAAAATGAAATAAAGACTCAAATGTAGGTCTTGAAGCTATAAAGCTAAAAGAAAACATAAGGAGAAAGCTCCTTAACATTGGTCTAGGCAATTAGCTTTTGGACATGACGTCAAAAACACAGGAAACAAATGAAAAAAGATTATTGGGTTATATCAAACTACAAAGCTTCTTCACACCAAAAAAGCAATCAACAGTGAAGAGTCAACTTAAGGAATGAAAGAAATTATTTGCAAACCATACATCTAATAAGTCCTACAACTCAATAGGAAAAATAAATAAATAAGTAAATCAATTTAAAAATAGGCAAAGAAGCTAGATAGACATTTATTTAAATATGGCATCTAAATGCTAACATGCATATTAAAAAGGTATTCAACATGATTAGCCATCAAGGAAATGCAAATCAAAACCATGATGAGATATATATCATCTCATAACTGTTAGTATAGATATTATTTTTAAATATAAAAGATTATTGAAGAATGGAGAAAAATGAACCATTGTGCATGTTGGGAGGAGTATAAACTGGTGCATTCATTATAATAAACAGTGTGCAGTGTGCAAGGCCATTCTTGCATTACTGTAAAGGGATACCTGAGGCTAGGTAATTTGTAATGAAAAGAGGTTTAATTTGCTCATGATTCTGCATGCTATAGGAGCAGAGAACTGGCATCTGCTCAGCTTCTGGGTTGGCCTCAGGAAGCTTACAATTGTGGCACAAAGCTACCTGGGAGCAGCTGCATCACATGGCCAGAACAGGAGCAAAAAAAGAGAGTGGGAGGGGTGTTGCCACACACTTTTAAACCACCAAATATCATGAGAACTCACTATCTTGAGGACAGCACTGAGCTGTGATGGGAGATTCCTCAAAAAAATTAAAAGCACTACTACCAAATGATACGGCAGTTCCCCTTCTGGGTATTTATTTTAAAGAATAGAAATCAGGATCTCACGGAGATACTTCCATTCCCATGTTCATTGCAGCATTAGTCACAATAACTACAATGTGGAATCAGCCTAAATGTTCATTAAAGGACAAATTAATAAAGAAATTGTGTATATACATGAAGTGGAATATAATTTGACTTCCAAAAAAAAAAAAAAGGAGATTCTACCATTTGTGACAACATGGATGGACTTGGAGGACCATATAGTAAGTGAAACAAGCCGGACACAGAAAGACAAGTACTGTATAATCTCACTTATATGTGGAATACACATTTGTCAAACTAGAATCAGAGAATAGAATGCTGATTGCCAGGGGCTGTGGTGAAGGCATGTGTGGGTGGGCCATGGTGAGATGATGATCATAGTGTACAAAATGTCACTTATGCAAGATCTAATGCACAGCATAGTGTCTATCGCTAACAATACTGTATTGTATAAAGTTTTCTAAGAGAGTAGATCTTACGTTAAGTGTTCTTACCACACACATACACAAACATAATAATAATAAAGGAGAGTAGGAGAAAATGGAGGTAATACATATGTCTATGACCTTGGTGGTGATATTTTCACAGGTATATACTTCTCTTCAAACTGATTAAGTTGAACATATTAAATATGTACATCTTTTAATATGTCAATTATACAAAATAAAGTGATTTTTTTAAATGTTCATTCTCTACTAAAAATTTAAATTTGTTTTTGAACATTAAAAATAAATGTCATTAATTTCCTGTAAACTTGTCTTAAATATTCAGCATTATTAGCTGATTCAAGGATCTGTCATAATGCTCACCTTTAGATCAACGAGTGGCAATCTATGTTCTACCTGCATATTGTTAAGCTTAGGAAATTAATTGAATAAGACTGTATTAGTCTCTGACATTGTGAATTCTACACAATTTATGTTCAAGGGCCTCACGCTTTATACAACAGTTCACTAACTAACCCAGAAAGCACTGATGGAGCTCTCATTCCCTTAGGTTTATCAGCCACATGTTCCAGACAAAACTTTTGGAGTTTGAGGTCAGAATATATGCACCATCTGAGAAGATGCAAAAGTAATTTATTCCATCTATCTTGACTGTTGTGATTTCAAATAATATCTTTAAATGAGAAAGTTTTATTTGATATACTATTTTCCTAATCAACCTACAATTGCCATTGACGTTTATCAATCTATTCTGTAGGCACACCACAGAATACTATATTGTTTTTATTTTTAAGATTCATTTAATACAAAAATTAGTTGAGCGTGGTGGCAGGCACCTGTAATCCCAGCTACTCAGGAGGCTGAGGCAGGAGAATCGCTTGAACCCAGGAAGTAGAGGATGCAGTGAGCCGAGATCACGCCATTGCACTCCAGCCTGGGTGACAAACAGCAAAACTCTGTCTCAAAAAAAACAAAAACAAAAACAAAAACCAGATTCATTTAAAATTAATTGTTTCAAACTAGGAAATACTCTATTAAAACATTGCATATTGTGATTCATTTACTAAGGTATGTATATAAATAAAAGGTCTTATGAGACACTATAATTGAGAATAAATTTCATTTGAATTGATTGCTGTTTAATCCATTGTGTTCATCTGGAGAGGCTATATTAAAAACACACAAAAATTAAAGACTTATCTTAAAACTAGCTTTTCTTGAAGAACCTGTTGGGTGACTTCTACAGATGAACTTATCAAAGATCAAAGTTACTTAAACAATAGAATATATTATTTTAAAATGATGGCACCTATCCACACACAAAAACTAAATAATGTATATACACATATATATGTAAATACACACATTTTTAGTTGTGATATGCTAAAGAAATTTCAAAGTCTAAATATAAATAATTACTTCCTTATCACTATTGAAAACAGTGCAGCATTGTGCAAACTCTTTACAGATTATGACCAATAAAATGAACTTCCAGGCTGTGTGTGTGCTAGTCAGAAGAAAATATATGTTCATTGGCTTCAGAACTCAGTAGATATTTTGATCATTGTTTCCTCTTTATATAGTGAAGAAAGAGATGGTTTTATTGTCTCTGCAAAATGGAAAAATAGCTCTCAAGCAATCCCTGGGCCTTTTATTCATTGCCATGTCTAAGCATGTGCCACCATTTTTCCTCCAAATTCTATCAGATTAAGAATAGGCTATTCTCATAAATTCAAGCATTATAAGATTCTGAGATTTGCTGCCATCATTGTCTGTTGGTGTCAGTGTAGTATAAGTGTGCAGAGAAAGAAGTGCTGCTCGAAATGGAGGTCTGGAGGAACAATAACTATACCAATTTATTTTTTGTTCCCTTTATTTCTTTGAAATGAGTTTCAGGGTTCTTTTGCTGGTTACAAAAAGTCATCCAATTTGTATGAAATAGCACATCATGGACATATAATCATGAACATTTTAAGTTTCTTGTCATCTATAGACAGTATTTTACTTTGCTCTGATGCTTTCCTGAAAGCTCTTGCAATCAGCTGCAGGCCAGCATGCTTTGGTTTTAACAGATAGATTGTCTCAGAGCCCCATGTAACACGACTATGCCAGGTGATTTTGGCCTCAGGATTCTGATAGCACCACTTTAACAACTCTCAGGCCATGCGCAGTGGCTTATGCCTGCAATTTCAGTATCTTGGGAGGCCGAGGCAGGTGGATTACTGGAGTCCAGGAGTTTGAAACCAGCCTGAGTGACCTGGTGAAATCCCGTCTCTCTCTACAAAGTAATAATAATAATAATAATAATAATAATAATAATAATAATAAATAGCCAGGCATAGTAACACATGCCTGTAGTCCCCATTATTCAGTAGGCTGAGGTGGGAGGATCACTTGAGCCCAGGAGGCAGAGGTTGCAATGGGCTGAGATTGCACTACTGCACTCCAGCCTGGGTGATAGAATGAGACCCTGTCAAAACGAAACAGAACAAAACAAACAAACACACACACACACTCAAAAAACAACTCTTAGTCATACAAGTGGATTGAGTCAGAATACTGAAAACTCTAATCTAAAAACAGATAGGATCTTGAGACAGCTAATCCAAAATTTTGTAGGACAAAAATCAACTGCATAGAACTGAATAAACTTATGAGGGATGATTATGATTTTTATTTGGAATATTATGGATATCCTATTGTTTTATTTTCTGTAGCCATTTCACCTTACTTTTAAGCTATCTATGACTCATAGCAAGTGAATTAACATTCCTGCCCAGTGTTGATGGAAGTCTAGGTTTTAGTTTTGGCCTCCGTTGACCCAGATGGGGAGGAGATTTGCATTATTGCTGCTGATGTAGGAGTTTCACTCTCCCGAAGGCCGGCTTTAATACAACCCTGGTTTTCCACTACACCTCTACTGACCTACCCCAACAGGGAGGGCGAAAACTGTCTCTTTACCTCTGAGTACCTGTGGGAGTGAAATGAGAGAGTTCCCTGATTCCCCTCACAGGATGTGTGACAAGGGTGTCACCTGCTTGGTCACCCTGCAGCTCAAACCCCTAGGGAGAGCATGCACGCAGACCGACAGATGGAGAGGCCTGCAGGAGCGCTTTTAGGCTCCAGCCCCACAGCAGCATCTGGGGGTGGTGTCTGTGACTCCCGAAGCCCTTGTGGGCACATGTTACTAAGTGCTTTTAGATTTGCCATCTGCAGACCACTTGTGTATTAATCAGATCCATGGACGCTCTGTCTTACTGCAAGGGCAGGCGCCAGCGTGACAGCCTTTTTTATCCCAGGTCCTTACCCAGTGTACCGGAAGACTCAGATCACACGTGGGCTTTAAGGATGAGTGCAAAATTTTATTGAGTAATGCAGGTGGCTCCGAGCGAGATGGATGGGGAGCCAGAATGGGTGGATGGAGTGGGAACGTGGTCTTTTCCTGGTGTCAGGCTGCCCAGCCGCCGGACTCTTCTCTGACCCACCCCCGCTGAACTCCCCTCTGCCTCCAGACGTCTCTCCTCTTCTCTCTTTCGCTGCCACGTTGTTACGCCATTGCTGATCTGCTGGTCCCAATGTTCCGCCGCTTGTGTGTGTGCCCGCTAAGGTCTCAGGTTTATATGGGGGAGGATGAAAGTGTGGTGGGCCAAAAGGCAACTTTTTGGGTGTGAAGACAGAAATGACTGTCCTTATTTAGGGTCGCAGATCTTCAGGCTTTAGGGTGGGGCCTTTGCCAGGAGTCTGCCCTCTTTTACCCAGTATTTCCCTGTCTCCTGTCCATATCAGAAGCGCAGGCTCCGCACCTGGTCTCCACTCACATTAGGTAGAGGGGCTTGGTACTGCCTCACAGGAATGAATATGTCTTCTCCGACACCACAAGGTTGTTTGAGGTGCCTGCTGTAGTCAGACAAACATGAAAGTGTAGGCTTCACACCATGGTGAGGATTGGGGTAGGACTGCTGTTTTCTGTGGTTTGGCTGGAGTGATGCAGTTATTGTTTAAAAGTTTTCTGTGGGCCTTATGGGGGTTTACAGGAAAAGATGGTAAAGACTCATGTATTAAAATTTTGCCTGTTGGACCTTATTTTTTAATCCACTCTAAAATATAAAAAATTCAGGAGGCACTTTAAAAAAAAGTATTTAAACCCTTCAACAAACTTTAACTATTATCATTATAAATTATTTGCATTCATGAATCTATTTATTTTGCTTGTATGCACATAACTATGTCCATGTGATTCCTTAGGAACAGTGTCAGAGCTGAACTGTGATATGATATATAAATTAAATAAAGGACAAAAAATTTTTGTAAATTTCTCCCAATTTTTAAATCTTGTGCACTTTGTAACTTTTAATTTAATTCTTCAGAAAAGTGCCAATATGATGTCCGTATGCATGTGCATGTACTTAGTAATTAAAATACGTTAGTTGAGCAATGAAAATAAGGTCTTGGACTTCATTTTCCATTTTTTTTTAGTCTATCATAAATAAAATGGAACTGTATGGAACAGAATCAGGTAACTATTTTTGTTTATCATTACTTTTAATCATGCAAGCTCTCACTAAAACGTATAAAATTTGTTTTATATTACTAAAATTCAGATATAGACATTGAAACCAATTTTTGATAAGATTCTTAAATGAGGGGTAGGTCAATTTCATCTCAAAAACCCTGATAATTTTAAACAATCAGATCTTGTGAGTACTCACTCACTATCATGAGACCAGCAAGGGGGAAATCCAGTCCCAGGATCCACAGTCACGTCCCACCATGCCCCTCCTCCAATTCAACATGAGATTTGGGCAGGGACACAAATCCAAACCACATCATTCTGCCCCTGGCCCCTCCCAAGTTTCATGTCCTTCTCACATTGCAAAATGCAATGATCCCTTCTCAACAGTCCCCCAGTCTTAACTCATTTCGGCATGAACACCAAAGTCTACAGTCCAAAGTCTCACCTGAGACAAGGCAAGTCCCTTTGTCCTATGAGTGTGTAAAATAAAAAACAAATTAGTTACTTCCAAGATACAAAGGGAGTACAGGCATTGGGTAAATACTCTCATTTCACAAGGGAGAAATTGGCTAAAAGAAAGGGGAAACTGGTCCCAGGAAGTTCAAAACTCAGCAGGACAGTTATTACATCTTAAAGCTTCAAAATGATCTCCTTTGACACCATGAATCACAGTCAGAGAATACTGGTGTTAGGGGTATGCTCCCATGGCCTTGGGCAGCTCTGCCCTTATTGCTCTGCAGGGTACAGCTCCCCTGGCCGCTTTCAGAGCTGGTGTTGAGTGTCTGCAGCGTTTCCAGGCACATGGTGCAAGCTGTTGGTGGAGCTAGCATTCTGGGATCTGAAGGACAGTGGCCCTCTTCTCACAGCTCCACTGGGCAGTGACCCAGTGGGGACTCAGTGTGGGTGCTCCAACCCCACATTTTCCATTTGCACTGCCCTAGTAGAGGGTCTCCATGAAGGTGCCACCCCTGCAGCAGACTTCTGCCTTGATATCCAAGCATTTCCATACATTCTCTGAAATCTAGGTGGAAGTTCCCAAACCTCAGCTCTTGCCTTCTGTGCACCCACAGGTCCAACACAATGTGGTACTTGCCAAGACTTGGTGCTGGTGCCCTCTGAAGCCATGGCCCAGTTTGTACCTTGGCCCCGTTTAGCCATGGCTGGAACTAGAGTGGCTGGGGCAGAGGATGCCATGTCTTGAGGCTGTACAGAATATGAGGGTCCTGGGCTTGGCCCACAAAACAATTTTTGCCTCTTAGGACTCCAAGCCTGTGATGGAAGGGGCTGCCGTAAAGTTCTCTGGAATGCCCTGGAGACATATTTCCCATATTCTTGGCTATTAACATTCAGCTCCTTGTTATGTGTGCAAATTTCTGCAGCTGGCTTGAATTTCACCCCAGGAAATGGGTATTTCTTTTCTACTGCATGGATGAGCTGCAAATTTTCTAAACTTTTATTTCTTTTAAATATAAGTTCCAATTTCAGACCATCTTTTTCTTCCTGCGTTTGAGTGTACACTCTGAGAAACAGTGAGGTCACATCTTCAATACTTTGCTACTTAGAAATTTCTTCTTCCAGATACCTTAAATTATCTCTCTTAAATTCAAAGTTCCACAGATCTCTACGACAGGGGCAAAATGCCACCTGTCTCTTTGCTAAAGCATAGCAAGAGTGACTTTACTTCAGTTCCCAACAAGTTCTTCATCTCCTATGAGACCACCTCAGTCTGGATTTCACTGTCCATATCACTATTAACATTTCTATAACAACCATTAAACAAATCTCTAGGAAGTTCCAAACTTTCACTCATCTCCCTGTCTTCTTTGAGCTCTCCAAACTCTTGCAACCTCTGCTGCTACCCAGTTCCAAAGTCACTTCCACATTTTCAGGTATCCTTATAGCAATGCCCCACTCCTACTACAAATTTTCTGTATTAGTCCATTTTCTCACTGCTATAAAGAACTACCCGAAACTGGGTAATTTACGAAGAGAATAGGTTTTGTTGACTCACAGTTACACATGGCTGTGGAGGACTCAGGAAACTTACAGTCACGTGAATGGTGAAGGGGAAGTAAGTGTCCCTTTTTACATGGCAGTAGGAGACAAAAAGAGAAAGGGGAGGTGCCACACACTTTAAACAATCAAATCCTGTGAGAACTCATTCACTATCATGAGAACAGCAAGGGGGAAATCAGGCCCCACGATCCAATCACCTCCCATCAGTTCCCTCCTCTAATTCGACGTGATGTTTGGGTGGGAACATTGATGTTCTATTTTTCAGGGGGCAGTGAGCTATTATTTAAACATTTTTCTATGAAGCAACACAGTCCTTAGTGACCATATCATTTTGATTGCTGCTGGAAGGTGCAATGAGGACTACATTAAAATGGCATATGCAAAAGTGTAAATATAATTTTCAAATATTTTTAACTTTCTCATAGAGTGAAGTAGCTTATGATAATTGAATTATTATATTCATTGCAAGCAGCTAAATATCACCTATATTTAAAATATATTAAAAGGCAAAACTTTTATTAGAGAAGTGTAATAATGAGAACTTGCTGATTAGTTCTATTGTAGAAATTGCCTCCATGGTTTCATATTGAGAATTAGCACTAATCTAATGCCAGCAGAACAAAATTAATAAGATATTGGCCTTGCCCTTGAAAAACTTTGAGTCCAATATTTATTGATATTTCTCAACCTATAAAAATTAAATAGTTCGTGTTCTATGTCAGACTTCTCACAAAAATGTCCTATTAAAATGTCCCATTAATATCCATATTTTAACAGATTTTTAGATACTAGATTATTAATCTCCACGTACAGAGAAAGCAACTCAATTCAGTTTGTATTGAATAAAAATAAGTGAGCTTATGTTCATACTTAACAATAGTCACCATTCAGAGGATTTTCTCTACAAACATTAAATAAAGTGGATACAGGATCTACTCTGATCTTTTTCAGAGGGCTTTTTTTTTTCTTTTGTATCATCAGATACAGTTAGCAATTGCTTTTTTTTTCATTTATCAGTTTTTATTTCCATTATGTCCCTTCTACTGGACCATAAAGCCTTTCAAAGAAGATAATGTGTCTAATTAGTTTATATTTGTATCCTCAGAGCCTAGGATGGGGTAGGACATTTATCATTAGGGATTCAATAAATAGATTGTAATACCAAAAAACAGGAAACAAAATGTTTCTTTCATTTATATTTTAAGTAGAATGAAGTGTTTTTATGTTTTCCTTTTATGTCTTTGTTTTAATTTAAAATGATTCCGCACCAAAGACTATAAAACTTTTAGGAAAAATGAGATATAATAATGAAATATACTCCAAATAGGAAAAAAAACTAATTGTAACCCATATTCTTATAGATTGCCTAAAGCTTCCATTAAATTATTTCTTTTATCTTTATTAAGTATTTTTATCCAAAGAAATGAAATCCAAAAGGCAAAATACAAATATGGTTTTTAATAGTGTTCTAATGACAGTAATGTTTTATGCCAGAGGTGCTAAATCTATTGCTGCTTCTTATGTTGACCTATTTCTCCCCCTTTGGTTAAAATCAGCTTTTCCAAATTTTAGTAATTGTTTTAGTAAAGCATTTAAATATCATAAGATAAAAAAGTGTAGAGAGTATTACTTGAGTCACTTAAAAGTTCATAAAATCATATCTCAATGTAAGTTAATATTATAGATCAAAGGATCCACTATGATAATTTTTGATTAATTTTTAATAAAAGAATTTGCATTTTGCATTGAAGTCCGGTTTCAGAGTTTGTTGTCTAAAGAACTGTGTGTAAATAAAGAATTCTACCTTTGTATGCTAAGGTCAATATGATGTATAGAAGACCGAGCTTAGTTCAAGAGTCAGAATGCTGCACAGGTTTTTAACTAGGTTATTTAATATTTACCTCTTTTTATAAGATTGACATATTGTTTATTTGTATATCACACATTCATGAGTAATAGATTTATCCAATGCTAAACTTGACTAATAATTCAAAAGAGACAAAGAATCCCTAGGCCAGGAGAAATACTCTTTTCTTACAGCAGTCTGAGACTAATCAAAAATGCACCTTTTCTCCCAGATTCAGAACTATTTTAATTTTAGGTTTAAGAGATGTGTCTCTTGAGAAATGTGTGAAGAGAAATCAATCACACAGAGGGAGTGCTTCAGGTTTTGGAACATTCCTGTTCTATAATCCATTAATTACACAATGTACTTTTTTTTTTTTTTTATTTTTGAGACAGAATCTTGCTCTGTCCTCCAGGTTCCAGTGCAGTAGTGCAATAATTGACTCACTGCAGCTTCCACCTCCTGGGCTCAAGTTATGCTCTTCCCTCAGTCTCCCTAGTAACTGGGACCACAGGCACGCCCAACCATGCCCAACTAATACACAGCTTACTTGACTAGCTTCCATGCTCCAGCCAGCCATTCCCTACGAACTCATAACTTTCAAGTTGACTTACAAATAAAGTATCTAACCATATCTGGTAAAAGCTGCTTAAAAACTTTAACGGGTTGTAACTCTGATAACTGTCCAGTGTCCGCTAGTAAATAACATTAGCACTTTGACCAGGAGGTCTGGTGGGAAAAGGGTGCGGGGTTATTGCATTAGTATCTTTATGAGGAGATGTAGTTGAGGCTCTTCATTTCTTTTGGTTACACAATGCCAGATACTGAGTAAATGGTTTGTAGGACTGCAGTTAACTCTTTCCTTCCCATTGAGCAAAGCACTGGTAACTGTCTAATGACAAATATGAATTTTTTCCCCTAAATTTCTTAAAACAGCTAATATATAAAGTATGGCTAGGAATTACCTACTTTTCTTGGTTGCTCCGTAAAACTATACTTTTCTTTTCTTGAAAATGCATAATTATTAATTTCAAACTTGCCATATTTCAAAAGGGAAAGTAAGACTTTCTCTGAGATAATAAAACAATATGCTGAATATCAGCCCCAATCTCTTCTGCCTATACAATGCTAAATAATCAGATTTTTATCTGATTTTATATATAGGTATGTGTAGCTTAAATCCCTCCACTAGTGTATCTTTAGATAATCTTTGAGGAAAATATACATGTCAAATATTTAAAGGACTCAGAATCAAGCTATTGGAAATAGTGTTAGGACTTCTGTAGGATTTCAGATAGAAAGAAATACAGCCTTTGTATCACTTTATCCCTCTCATCATCCAAAATCTTTCACATGAAAGCTATGATGCCAACTATACCATCTCTCCCTATGCTATTGTTACTATAAAGACATAAATGCTGTATCACAAATGAGCATTGTCTGTTGCTATCCTTTGGTTCAGTTTGCAAGGACCCCTTTCATGTAATCTCTTACTTCTCAGTGCATGGGCAGGTTCAACCAGTGGAGTTAATACAATGTTGCCATCTTGATTTAATATTAAATTACTTTTGTGTCATTTCTTTAAACAACAACAAAAATGCAGTCCCCGCCTTTTCTGTATGCATTATTTCTAGTGTACCAGCAACTCATATAAAAAGAAGCCCTAGGGGGTTGACTTCAGAGAAGATTGTTTCCTCCTTGTGATGGTTTGGGTGATAGAATGTGTCAATCTTAGCAGCAAGTGACTTTTTGCTACCGTATACGTTTTCAAGGGTGCCCTTGAAGGAAGACTTGTGTCACAAGTTTAAAGAACAGACAGTTTTAGGAGGCTTTATTTTATTTGCTTTTGTCTGTCTTTTGATCTCAGCATGATTGCTGGCTGGGGATTGGAACAAAAAAATTACTGGAATAAATTGGTTTAGATGAGAAAAATTTTTGGTACATAATTCTTACTTATTTGAAAATACTAATTTAGTCACTTAGACACAGAGTTACTATATGATAGTTTCAGTGGATTCAGTCTTATTATTTTTAACTCAGAATTAACTCCCAGCTTACATTTTCATTGAGAATGTAATTATTGGAGTCAAGGCTTACCGGTAATTTCCTTTGTTGGAAATGGCATTATGAGCATTGAGGTATACTTGTAGCTCTCCATTATCCTGAATAATATGGTCAATAAATAAAAAAATATAGACAGACAAGGGAAATCAAAGATCCCCCAGATACAAAACAACAGCTTTGTATATTTTTATTTATTTAGGATTTTCTTTGTAAATGACTATCTGATTTGTGTGATGAATATTTGAAACTTCTACTCAATTATCAACTTGATTATAAAAATATCTAATCATACACCTAAGCTAATAATTATAGGAAACTTCTACCCTTATACAAAAATCCTGCTTGGAATTTATACTTTAAGTTTACAACAGACTGTTGGATTAATTTTATTATTTTGACTGGATAGTCATATATAGATCATCTCCTGCTCTATTAGAAATTCACATAGCTCATTTAATTCAATTAATCATATATTGTCAAATGACTACTAAATGCTGACTATGCCCAAGACCTCTTTATATACATCCTCTTAATTTTCTGTGGTAGTTTTAAAATTTATGTAAAAATTCTTTGACATTTCTCACAGTGAATGTTGAGGTGGTCTTTGTTACCTCACCTTGAACCTGGACTGAATTTTACAACTTTTTGTACAAATGAAACTTTTTTGTTCATGATGCAACTGAAATTATGCGACTTCTGAGAGTTGGTCATAAAAGGTGATATTCACACTAGTTTTCCTTCTTGAAGTCTACAGCCAGCATATACACACCCTACTGACCTAAGGCCACCATGCTGTGAAGATGCCAAAAATAGTCCACTAGAAAAGACTAGACTGGAATCACCAAGACTAAGAGAGAGACTGAAAAGAGATGCTTCCAAGCTGTGGCCATTTTCAGTCCAGATATAGTAACTGTGTTACTGCAGAGGACACAAAATCCTAGTAAGGATTTTTCTAAATTCCTGACCCACAAAAGTTGTAAGAAATATAAAGTGATTATTTTCATTAAGTTTTAGAGTGATTTTCTATTCAGCTTTAGAAAATCAGCTTCTCCCAGCATATTTATGAGGGGGACATTAGGTATCTGAAAAATCTAGTTAAAATAGGTTTACTTTTTGCAATAGTTGTACATTGAATCTATTAAATGAGGAATTGTTAAGCACCTACAATGTGCCAACCGCAATTAATATTTGAGAATAGAGTAGTAAGTGGAGACACATTTTCTACATCATGAAACCTAAACATCTGTTAGAAATGTAATCTCTTACTTCTTGGTGCATGTGGAGAGAAGCAACACAGAGATCAGGTAAAATGACAGGATCAACCATTTTCTTTAAGGTGCCAATTGTAGCTCACCTGAAGATAATATATCAATTTAATAGTGATTTCAAGGCAGGGCGTGGTGGCTCATGCCTGTAATCTTAGCACTTTGAGAGGCTGAGGTGGGTGGATCATGAGGTCAGGAGTTCAAGACCAGACTGGCCAATATGGTGAAACTCCATCTCTACTAAAAATACAAAAATTAGCCAGGCATGGTGGTGCGCACCTGTTGTCCCAGTTACTCGGGAGGCTGAGGCAGAAGAATCACTTGAACCTAGGAGGCACAGGTGCAGTGAGCCAAGATCACGCCATTGCACTCCAGCCTGGGTGACAAGGTGAGACTCTGTCTCAAACAACAACAAAAAATAGTGATTTCAAAAACACTTTAAATACAAAAAATATTACCAATAATATGAAAAAACTAAGATTATAGTCTAAATTCTCTAACTCCTATAACTGTGCTACTTTGACTACTCCATGGGGCTGATTATCCTTATTGGACATGTTTTTATATTTATAAAGAAATGTATTTTGGACAACGCATTATTTTGTTTTGTTTGAGACAGAGTTCTGCTCTGTCATCCAGGCTGGAGTGCATTGGCATGATCTCAGCTGACTGCAACCTCTGCCTACTGGGTTCAAGCGATTCTACTGCCTCAGCCTCGCAAGTAGATAGGATTACAGGCTCATGCCACCACACCTAGCTAAATTTTGGTTTTTTGGTAGAAACGGGTTTTTGCCATGTTGGCCAGGCAGGTCTCAAACTCCTGGCTTCAAGTGATCCGACTGCCTCAGACTCTCAAATTTCTCAGATTACAGGCATGAGCCAGCGTGCCTGGTTGACAATTGATTTTTTATCGTATTTTTTCCCCTGAAAGCCAGGTGCTGTTGATCTTATATTACCCAATATTCTTTCAAAAATATAAGTACAGTAAATTCTTTATATGTTCTTTAGTCTTGAATAGGAAACAAAATTATACATGGTACCACATGTGCTACACTTTTCTGCTCAGGTAGCAAATCAAGAGTCAGTGATTATAATTAAGTACAAAAGAGATGGCAATAGTTCAAATGGAACACTGACAATCTTCTTAATATATCTGCCAACCTACTTGCATTAATGTAGAATAAGATTATGTACTTATCTTGAGCTTAAATCACAAAAAGCACATTCAAATCATTCTAAAGACAATAATTACACGCACAGCACTTGAGTTACACAAGAACTTTCCTCCTCTCATTCAGAAAATTGTTACCAATTGCCACTTTTGCTTTTATATCTCTCTAACTCATTACACTTTGTGAAGCTGCAATTGACAGTTAAAATAGATTTCAGTAGTATTAGCTCTAATTTCAGTAGATTAAATGCTGACGATAAGAGCGTGGAATATTCTGATTAGGTATACTTACAAGACTCTTTTACAAGATGGAATGTAGGAACTTAAAAACTAGAGACTAAAATATGTTTACTTTTATATCTTTAGTGTCAAATAGTGGATCATGATTCTAAGGTGAAATGGATTATATTGGTGCTTAACAAACAAACTAAAAACTTTCTTGGTTATTTTTGTTTTCATTTGAAAAATTAGCTCCAGTAATTGAACAAAATCTATGAAATGAGTTAGATTGTATTTTTTCTTGAAAGTCAGGGCTCAGTGGAGAATACAGATGCACTTACAAAAATCTATTTACTTAAGGACTCCAGTAACTGGCAATGACTAGAGAAGTGGCAAGGAAATGTCTACCAAGACAAAGCACATATATATCCACAGAATATCAAGTACTCTATTGAATATGGTGTTGGGCAGAGAATGATTCCCGTGGAATATGGGGTTAGAAAAGAATGAATAGAATTGATTTGCAGTTGATTTAATGGTGAAGCTCTTCATCTCTGAGGACAGGGTATCTGCCTGTTTAATCATAGCCAAATAAAGGGGAATAGGCAATGTAAGGTCCTGATTACAGTCTAAAATTCTCTTGGTGATCCCAGGTTCAATTTCCATGCTGATGGGTTTATACCTGGAATAATCAGTCAGCCAGCCTGGCATGGCTAAAGGCCAGAGGGGCACACAACCCCCAGGTCTCTGTGGCAGTCACGGGAATATGCCACGGAGTTTGCGTTTAAAGGGAGGAACTGCTGGGAGAATTGTGATAACCCGGAATTCTCCAACGGCTGCACCTTCAAAGTGTTCTGCAGAGTTTACACTGTCCTCACATATATGCTGGGCTGCTCCCAGCCAATGACTAAGCAAGCAGGGAAATTGGAGCTGGACCATTCCTGACAAATGAAGGACTTAGTCAATGGGCAGTCTTTGTTTTGAGGTTCCTCATTGCCTAGTTGAAATTCTCTGATAACTGCACTCTAATCAGAGGCTCTTTCTATGCAGCCCTCATTTCTCCTCTCTCTACTTTCAAAGGGCTCAACTTTGCATTGTGGTCTGAAGTCTCCACACCCACCTCTGCTTTCTACCCTTTGTTCACAGGCATTTCCTCCAACAACTGTCCTATGTATCTTGTTCCTTCTTGATAACTGCTTTTTGGAAGACTGGAAGCCACACACACACACATACACACTCTAAATAGAATTACAGGCATACCTCAGATCCTCAGATATATTACAAGTTTGTTTCCATGCCACCACAATAAAACAACTATCACAGTAAAGTGAGTCATACAAAGTTTATGGTTTCGTAGTACATATAAACGTCATATTTACAATATGCAGTAGTCTGTTAAGTGTGTAATAGCATTATGTCTACAAAACAATGTGTATATATCTTAATTTTAAAATACTTTATTTCTTAAAAAGTGCTGAAAATCACCAGAGCCTTCAGTGATTTATATTTTTGCTGGTGGAAGGTATTGCCTCATTGTTGATGGCTGGTGACTGATCTGGGTGGTGGTTGCTGAAGCTTGGAGGGATGAGCCAATTTATTTACATAAAACAACAATAAAGTTTGCTGTGTCAATTTACTCTTCCTTTCCTAAAGGCTTCTCTGTAGCATGTGATATGCTATTTGATAGCATTTTAACCACAGTAGAATTTGTTTCAAAATTGGATTCAATCCTTTCCAACTCTCCTGCTGCTTTATCAACTAAGTTTATGTAACATTCTAAATATTTTGTTGTCATTTCAACAGTGTTTACAGGGTCTCTACCAGAAATAGTTTCCATCTCATGAAACCACTTTCTTGGCTCATCTGTAAGAAGCAACTTCTCATCCATTCAAATCTGATCCATGAGATTGCAACAGTTCAGTCACATCTTCAGGTTTCACTTCTAATTCTATTTCTCTTGCTACTTTCACTATTTCTGTAATCACTAATGTAAATGACAGTTTGGTGAGTGCAGCAAACTACCATGGCACGTGTATGCCTATGTAGCAAACCTGCATATTATGCACATATATCCCAGAACTTAAAGTATATAAAAGAATTTTTTTTACTTTAAAGAAGTTATATGTGTATATGTGTGTGTGTGTATATATATATATATGTATGTGTGTGTGTATATATATATTCCCAGTAGACTTTTTTTGTTTTTTTGAGATGGAGTTCACTCTTGTCACCCAGCCTGGAGTGCAGTGGTGTGATCTTGGCTCACTGTGACCTCTGCCTCTACCGGTAGACTTTTTGTAATATAGAGGAACAATAAATTTCAGTATAAATGTAAGCAAATGTCAATGAATTTTGAAAAATAAAGTCATACCCATTTATTCATCAATATGTACTGAGTATTGGATCAGGCTCTAGAGATACGATAAGACAAAGATGATCAAAACTTGTTCTCAAATTACATAGTCTTCTGGAGGACACAAATAAATAAATATTATACATCTAGAAATCTGTGCTAAATTAGGAGAAGTACCAAGTTTTATAAGTTGAATAAGTTGAATCGTGTTTCCCTCAAAATTTATATGTTGAAGTCCTAAGCTCCAGTGCCTCAGACTGTAACTATATTTGGAAATAGGGTCTTAAAAGAGGTAAATAAGTTAAAATGAGGTCATTAAAATGAAACATAATCCAATATGACCGGGAAATTTGAACACAAATTTGAACACATATTAGTACAAAGGGAAGAACATGTAAAGGCCTAGGCAGAAGCCAAAAAGAGCAGCCTTGGGAAAAAAAAGCAACCCTTTCAACACCTTATCTCAGAGTTCTAGCTTCCAGACTGTGAGAAAATAAATATTTGTTTTTTAAGCCACCTAGACTGAGGTACTTTTTCTATGGCAACCCTGAGAAAACTAGAAAAGGTATCTAACACACATATGGATGAGCTGGAATGGTCTTTCTGGTATAGTGACAAATTCTGTGTAGAGAAAAAAGAAATGCTTGAAAGACCAGAGTCCAAGGAAAAAAAATGATGGTATTGAGGGTATAAAATGTGTAACTTGTTTGAAATGAAAAGTATAACTTGTTATTGACAAAAGTTGAAGCTGGAGAAGTAAGCAGCTCCAAATTCCAGAGCCTCATATAGTATGGTAAGGACCAATAAAGTCAAGAAGAAGCCATTCAGGGCTATCAAGAAGTTATATGTTCAGATTTATTTTTTACTTTTAACAGCTGTAGTCTGAAAATTGATTGAGAGCTCCATATTGGGAAATATGAATAACAAACATCCTGAAAAGGATTTTCTGTTGGAAAATCAATAACTACCCTGAACAATATGTAGTAAACATATTTTAAATCCATAGCTTAGTGGAACTGGGAATGAATGTGCAAAATCTTAAATATCCAAAATAACAAAAACAAGCTTTAAAAAATCCAGGTATCTGATGTGTATGAAAGACACATAAATAATAAATGAAACAAAATAAATTAGAGGCTTATTAAAGCGAATACTAAGAAATTTTCAGTACTTATGAATTAGGTACCTACAAATAACAGAAAAATAATGCATAACAAGTTGTACAATATGCTGGGTAGATATGCTGAGTTTGTATGTATCAAATAAAATAGTTTTGGTATATGTAAATCAAAAATGAACTGAACTACAAGGAAAAATGGAAAAATCCATAATAATTGCAGAATAACTTAGTATTTCTAGTCCAATAATTAATAGATCAATGGAACAAA